>NC_139981.1:21142617-21205617 GCF_963993115.1 Abramis brama
AAATGTTTGTACAACCATAATTGTCCATTCATAACTGTTGTTGTTAACTTGAGCACTCTGGGATTTTTAGCTGAATGTAATTACAACACACAAATATATTTTGCATCATTGTCTTGATCCTAATATTTGCAAGCCACTCAGCTATCATGCACCAAAATATTTACAGGTAAACATACTCCTACTGTCAATGACACTAACTAGAAAAGTTACTGTGAAATTTGGGATACAATAATCAGAAACAGTCTGTAGGAATCTGGTGGGACTGATATATGATGAATACAGACACTTAAATGCTTAGTACAAAAACAAGACATAGCAGTTTTCATCTCCATCATTGTAAACAGCCATTGGTTTTATTGGGGTCTCTAGATCAGTGATGTGTAAGCAAGCAACACTAAAACCAGGCCTGAAATTTCAGAAATCCCTTGGACAAAGAAGTTTGCAATTCAAAAGCAACTGTAATTACAAATCAAACCACAAATGGCTAAAGGAAGGAAATGTTGTGTTATAAAATGAAAATATAGGCAGAGATGTAAATAAAGGCAGGAATGCAGACTACGATGAAAGACAAATTAATCATAAGCAAAATACAAAAAAATAAATGACCCTGTTGTGATGGAAGGCGTGTAGAATACAGCAGGATACTACTCTGTTAACTATACAAGTCTGGATCAGGCTTTTGCACAAGTCTACATGTGTTCTTTTGACTGAAAGTAATGAAATCATTCCAATTGATGAATCCGTTCAACAAACAGTGTTTCGGGTTGTGATCGGGTTGATGTGCGCGTTGCTTCAAATTGGATTTGATCTTTTGACATGCACAAATATACAGTTACCCGCTGTGTTGGCACATAGCCTACACAGCAATCCTCCAACCATTTCTTCTTTTCTTTGTTTTAAAAAGCAGAGTTTATATTCATCCATTTCAGGTACTAATTAGGAGATAAGCACGATGCAGCTTTGTGGCTTGCTGCTTATATTTATAAAGCAGTAAAAATTCCCCTTCCTGTGACCAAAACAAGGAGTCTCTGGAGTCCGAAGAAAGGACTGGTGGGACAAAGTTGCCATTACGCCATTTCTATGTCCTGCGCAGTTTCAGTTTATAATCCAATCAAGTGTTTTGGCCAATTCATTCCGAATTACATTGTTACATGTGATTTTTTTATTCCGGCTATTCTACTGCCCCGATTACAATCGGATTATATTAGGGTCCATGTAAACCCCCCTTTAGAAAAGTTTAACAGGAAGTAAACAGGAAGACAGAGATGAAGAACCTTAAAAAACAGGCCAAGAAAGGAGAGAAAGACCACCTAAACTTTCCCTCTGGTCATGAACTCAAAAAACTCAAGTCAAAGACTTAGAGATTTTGCATTAAAAAAATTAACTCAGTTCAGTTCTAAGCAGACACAAGTAAATTTGCAAAAAAAAAGTGCTTTTCCCCCCCTCCAATATCTGAAGCCGGTATGCTCTTTAATCTGACCACTTCGAGCACTTTGATATTTCTGTCCGAGAGGTTTAAATTAGCAGACATCAAAGGAGTGAGAGATGCTGCCAATGTCTACCGATGACATCCTATAATGCTGCACTGTGCGGCCCACCACAAACAATATCACCCCTTTTCTGAGACACTTCTCCTGTTCTCAGACACGACAGGCCTGGCAGTATCACTACCTGTAAAAAGAATAAACCTTCTCTCTCAAGTCCAAGAACAATGAATTTCACATGCAAGAAACAATCACACAAGAGAACATTGACAAAAACACATAAGGTCAGTAGAAATGAATAAACACAAGCAGCCATTGTGGTTGGGACTCTGAGAATGTCCCGAGCTGGGATAAGTCATATTCACCCCAAAAACCAACAGAAAGAAATGATATACAATAATATACATAAAATGGCTATTTACAAACAAATAGTATTCCTGGCATTGTGACAATATTTTCATGACATTTTAAAGCACAAATCCACCGTAAATCTCATTATAATAATGCAAATAAATATATATTTTAAATATTTATAAACTACAGGCCTAAATGTTCATCTACGTTGGAAGTATTAGCTGCATTTATGTTGATTTAAATAAACTGTATTACAATATTTTTAATACCATGAAAAAAATACTTCATTAATGAGAAACTAATACAAATCAACATTGAGGGGAAAAAAGACCACTCCCAAAACTAAAACAATGTGCTTAATAATTGACATGAAAATAAATTACACATACAAATGAATTACTCTAAAATAGGCTTACTTGCAAAAATATTTTATTATCTTTATTTGTAAGATTCATGAGGCAAGATCAGCAAAAACCCTTGGTAATGAAAAGGCTGAGAGGAGCCAATTCATGTTTCTGTCCTGTCCTAAAGCCTGGTTCACCCTGGTTTGACATTTACAGTGAACGATTTCTGTATGCAAGCAAGGTGACACGGATTACACACTTCTGCAAAATATCAAGGAATGGCAATTGACAACCTTTACTCAGCCAATGTAAACCATTCTTGATAGATAGATAGATAGACAGATATATATATATATATATATAGATAGATAGATAGATAGATAGATAGATAGTCTACACATCTTGCAATCTCTATAACCGAGCTATTTTACGAAATATAGTGATAGATAATCCCAGATCTCCATGAAGTTTGGTGATCCAGCTCACCTCTGTATAAAGATCTGCAGGTATAAAAATATCTTAGGGCTTATTAACAACTTTATAAACTGACAAAAGAAGTGAACATGGCAACCACAATCTAGGAAACACTTATGCCCAGCCATTAATCCAAAACACTCTGCCACTGATGCCCCTGGCCCTAATCTATATAACCAGCTATTTAGAGATAACCTTTCCCAATAGTTTTGACTGCAGGTCACCAAAAACAACCAGTCAGAGTGAAATCTACTCATGGGATGTGATGAGATATTGTGACTACCAGACTGCCGGGCAGCTGAAGTAAACCAGACCAGGGAAACAGGGCACAGAGGCACAGTGCCACTGAGCCAATGCAAGAAGTTGGCACAGACAAGTGAAGTGATGTTCAGAACTGCTTGTATTTGGTGGGTTAGTCCATAATGAACTGACATATAGTTCTGAGATGCACAAGAGCAGTTTAGCACAGTGGTTGCTTCTAAAAGGACAGAAAAAAGTGGAAGCCTCCAAAACTGTACAGTCCACATGAGTGCAGATGATGCAGGTTCGTGATCTCCTGATGCACCTAACACACTTACAAATACACAAGCAACTGACACAGAAAACAGATGAAGAACAAGCTTTCCTCGTGGATTTCACTCATCCACACATTCAAATGTTTCTTTACAGTTAGAATTGTCTGGGAGACATTAAGAGTACGGTTACAGTTTTTTTCTTATTTTACTTTTAGGTAACGTACACAAATACTAAAAAGTCTGTAACTTATAAGAAGTGTTTTTGGATCTTAGCCTCATTTATTTGACATATTTACTTGGGTATATGAAACATCCAAGCGAACCGGATCTAAACTTGAGCAGGATAGGCAAAAAAAAAAAAAAAAAAAGAAACCTTCAAATATTCAATTTACCTTGATGTTTTCGATGTGAGAAGCTGATATGGGTGTTTTAACCGTCTTTCCTCCTTCAAGGCCTCTTGAAGCAGCAGAAAAATAAAAATAAAGACACAAAATCTGTTTTTGGCCTTAAAAACTGCCAAACCCACAGCAATAATCCCATCAAATACTCAAATTTCCGACGATAGAAAAAGATCCAGCTGAAATATAAACATCCCCGGGAATCTCTTTATGTCCACACACCGCGCCTATAGGTTATTTTTATCCAGAAAATATGTTTTATTGGGGAATATCGGTCCCTTTTTCGCCCTATTGTCAATATTACTGGGCTGAGTCCATGGCACACATAACACGGACGCGCTCTAGCCTGCTGGGCCGGGTTCGGGCCTACAACGCCACGCCATTGGTCGGTTTGAAGATTCCTCGGAACGTGATTGGGCGATGTAGGTGGCAATCACCATGCATGGGAGGGAACAACTCCAAGGCTTCTCTAACGATGAATAGAGAAGTTGGGTTGAATTGTGTGCGAACAGGAAAGAGAGTCACCTTACTAGTATGTCTTATTGATCTACTATTTTAATTAAAACATGTTTCATTAAAAAAAAAAAAAAAAAAAAAAAAAACTATAGTATATATAATAAACATAACTATTCGTATTCGTGACTTTGGGTATACTAAGTTATAAGTATTGAAAAGCGCTATACAAAAAAAAGAAAAAAAGATTGAATAATTTTTTTATACATAACAATAAATCTTTATTCAGAATGGGGGAAATTTTGACCAAAAAAAAGGAAATAATCGATCTCTTCAGGAATGAGGTTAAACCTGTATGAGAGCCCAACCCTTATGAGGAGCGTCTCATGCCACAGAAGAGGCCACCTGGCGAGAACTATCAGCACATCGCACGAGCATTAGGATCGGATCATATGGTACCTTTTACGCTCAGCTGCGGTTTCTTGTGCTGTGTATGTTTCAGGAAATGAGTGACGAGCACGAGCGCGTCTGCACGCACGTCAACGCGTACACGAAGAATGTCTAGTTACGCAACTTAAAAGTTCAGGGCTGTTTCAATGAATTTCAAATATTCAGCCAGTCTTCTGGGCTTTGAAACTTTTGGAAAATAAAACCTAGTTTTTTTAGAGTCTTTGTTTCATTATAAACGGACATGTTAAAGGTTCTAAATCAATAAAAATATATATTTAAATAGGTGCAATTTGATATTTAGACCAAAAGCAGTGTGTAATATAATACATTTACTGTTTTTAACCAGCTCGTTAGAAGTTTAATATAATTTTAACGCTCATTTGTTTTCATTTTAATGGATTTTGGGGAGGATTTTTAATTTCAGATTAAAGTCACCATGAAATCAAAATAAAAAATAGTTTTTATGTAATAGTGCAGTTTTTAATATGTTTGCTCTTATTATTATTCTGTATTTATTATAAACACATTTGTTTACTTTAAAAGAGAGACAGTAACTACAGAATGTTTTGAAAATCTTCGGTTTATTTAAGGGCGTTTACAACACACAAAGTATCCACAAACCCCACACGAATGACAGCTTCTCAATTTCGCTCAGCTGTCATTTCCTGTGCTAGATGTCAAATACCAAATTCACATTATGTTTGTTCTGCAACATTGTTAAATATTATTAAGGGTGAGGCAGTTCCCGAAAGATAGGGTGGAGCTGTTGTGGAGTTGTTGTGTGCTCTTGTGTTCAGCATATTAAACCTCACCAGGCTTGCATTACATCGGAAATATATCTGAACTCTCATCATCTGTGTAGAACGTACTCTGCATGTGCATGACTGGGGAGCTTATAAATCTCAGAGACAAATGCTGCCTGTTTAAACCTCACATTTGCATTTCACAGCACACTCAGTTGTTATCCAATAAAATGTGAGAATATGAATAAGAGCATCAGAGACTTTGATATCAAGACATCCTTCTCATCAAAAACTTTTCTTGTTTTTACCTTTTACAATTGTAAAGGTTCTTATGTGTTGGCCCATAGTTACCTGATAAAATAATAACAAATACAGAACATGCAGTTTTTGATAGCAAAAAAGCTTTTTTACAAAAGTATCTAAGAACATAACCACAATTTATGACCATAACAAATGTAAACCCTTTGCATAGGGAGAACGCTGACATAGTATTGTTAAGGTTGTACTTTGCGTCGATTAGAAAGTGCTCCTGAAATTGTATCCCAGTGATCCTGATGTAGCCTTCTACAAACAAAAAACTTTTCATTCAAGTTATTAAAGAAAAAAATCTGTCTATATAATATGAATCCCCATTCACTAATTCAAATTGTACTTAGATTTTGATTCACAATTTGTGTCATGAGTATGTCGCAGCGAGTTGGTTTTGAAATTAACACATTTTGGAAAGGAAAACAAGAGGGTATAAATACAATACAGCTGTTCAATTTATGGTCAGTAAACACGGGAGACAATTTTTTAGCTTTTTCACATCATGTGTTCTACCTCAAAAATTAATTCTGAAATGCTGCTAACAAAACATAAGAAAAGTAATGTCCTTCACAGTTTTCATAAGAGTTTTTGCTGGACAAATAGACAACCGTTGTAATTCTTATGTAGCGATTTGTTAATAACTTGGTAACACTTTATTTTGATGGTCCCTTTTGAACATTCTGCTGACTATAAGTAACTTTGCAACTACATGTCAACTAACTACAAATAGAGTATTAGACTGTCTGCTGAATATCTGCTAACTCTTTATTGTGATGATCCTCCAACAGACATTCTACTGACTATACGGAGCTTTGCAACTAAGTGTCAACTTATTCTAACCCTAACATAACAGTCAACTAACACTCTTATGAGTTAGTAGACATGTAGTTGCAACTTTACTTATAGTCAACAGAATGTGTTAAAAGGATCATCAAAATAAAGTGAAACCACAACTTACATTTTAAAACCACAAAACACTGTTAAAACTATATATTAACTATAAAAAGTTCTCCATATAACTCTCCTGTGAAGTATGTGTGGTCATGCCAGTTTTGACCGGTCTTTCTTTGTAGCTTGTTTTCTGTGAGCTTTAGTCTTGAGCTGCATGGAGGAGATGCTTTTCAGAGAATCTTTCTTCCCCACGCTGATTTCCTCCGCTCCCGCCTTCCACTGCAACAACCGGCCATCCTCCCCGCCCGTCAACAGACATCGTGCGGTCGCATCCCACTGGAAGCATCTCACTGTAGCTGAATGACCCCCTTTAAGGGATTTAATGAATTTCAGACCACTCCCACTGCAGTCCATGAGGTGGAGCTTTCCATCATTACTCCCTCCTACTAAAAGAAGACGCTCCTCATCTGACATCCATGAACCGCCCACAAAGTACTCAAGTGAGGCTCCATCAGGGAGCTGGACAAGTGTTCGGGCATCAGCCGAACTCAAGAGGGTCAAAGTGTCATCGCTGTCTGGGCGAGCCACATCCCACAGGTGTAGCCCCTCATCATGAGTCAGACAAAGCAGCTGGTCAAGATATTTGCCTGTTAATATAAGAAATAAAGTGATAGTTTAGGGCATTTTCAGCTGTTTTTTGTTCAATCTTAAAATAGCTAATGTGAATATACAAAGGCCTACAGGGTTTCCACATATTTTAACCAATAGCAGGTATCTAAATATTAGGTAAATACAACCTCAGCTGAACAACAACACATGACATATTACACCGTGTCATTATTTATTTAACAAAAATAAAGCCAAAATGGAGAAGCCATGTGTGACAAAACTAAGTACACTCTATGATTCAGTTGCTTGTAGAGCCACTTTTAGCAGCAATAACTTGAAGTAATCATTTTCTATAAGACTTTATCAGCCTTTCACATCATTCTGGAGGAATTTTGGCCCGCTCTTCTTTACAACGTTGCTTCAGTTCATTGAGGTTTGTGGGCATCTGTTTATGCACAGCTCTCTGAAGGTCCCGCAGCAACATTTCAGTCAGGTTGAGGTCTGGATGAGGTCTGGACTTTGACTGGGTCAGTGCAACACCTTAATTATTTTCGTTTTCAGCCATTCTACTGTAGATCTGCTGGTGTTCTTGAGATCATTGTCCTGTTGCATGATCCAATTTCAGCTTTAGCTGTGGGACAGATAGCCTCACATTTGACTCTAGAATACTTTGGTATACAGAGGAGTTCATGGTCGACTCAAAGACTGCAAGGTGTCCAGGTCCTGTGGCTGCAAAACAAGCCCAAATCATCACCTCTCCAACACCGTCCCTGACAGTTGAGGTGTTTGCGCCAAACGTGGCGCTGTGCATTATGGCCCAAAATCTCCACTTTGGTCTCGTCTGTCCAAAGGACATTGTTCCAGAAGTCTTGAGGTTTGTTCAGATGCAACTTTGCAAAACCTAAGCCGTGCAGCTGTGAAGAAAAGCAGCTTTCTCCTGGCAACCGTTCCAAACATGCCATACTCGTCCCGTCTTTTTCTAATTGTACTGTCATGAAATTTAACTGAGGCCTGCAGAGTCTGAGATGTAGCTCTTGTTTTGTTTGTTTTTTTCAGTTTCTCTGAGCATTGCACGGTCTGACCTTGGGGTGAATTTGCCGGGACGTCAACTCCTGGGAAGATTGGCAACTGCCTTCAATGTTTTCCACTTAATAATCTTCCTCACTGTAGAATGATGGACTTCAAGTTGTTTGGAATTGACCTTGTAACCCTTCAATTAATGGCAGCAACAATTGCTTCTCTAAGATCATTGCTGATATCTTTCCTCCTTGGCATTGTTAACACACACCTGAACAGTGCCTGACTGCTACTCAAGGCCCCGATATACTCACGGCGAAGTTATTTCTCGTCCTGTGCCTTGAAGTAAAACAAAGTTCGAAATACGCAAGCAGCGATATACTGTTAGCGAACATCCGACGCTGCCCACACAGCTGAGAGCGGCGTTTGGATGAACATGTAAATATGTGCTGCGTGTTTTCCTCTCAATAACAAAATAAATACACAACAAAATTGAGAAAACGGCAAGCATTTTTTTAATATATCAAAAGAAAGCATCTGATCATTTCATCAACGTGGATATGTTTGCACAAGCTCTGCAATTCGGCACTCTAGTAAAGTGACATCACGTTTATATATATAGCACTTTGCTTAAAATCATAAAACAGTGTCATAGTCCAGTCATTTTAAGCCAAAATGGGGGTCAACCTTGAACAAATTGCAACAGAAGCAAACTCAACTGATTTTGTATCCTCAATATGTCCTGAGTAAGGAAAAAAAAAGCCCTGAAGAATCCCATTAGGGGAAAGTTTTGAAAAAGACTCAAATATAGTCTATTCATACGCCTATTCATTCTTCTTCTTACGTGAATATAGGGTAAACATTTTAACCTTTAGATATCACCATGAAAATTACTGAGTTGATTACTTACATCAAGACAAACAAAAAATGTATCACAAGTTTTTTGAAATTGTTTGTTAACATGGACAAACGGAGCATAATCTAATTACGTATGAGCTAATTTGCATAAATACCACAACAGATCTAAACATTGGGTATAGCCAGGTGAAAATGTCCTTTGTTGAATCTTGTTGACATAACATATAACAGTAACAGTCCCACAGACCCAGCCACAAACCCCATCTCTGCAATAATAATTAATAAAGGCTGGTTTAAAGTACTTCTTCCTGCCTCTATGTATTAATGCTCATGGGTAGCCTAAATGGGTTCCATTCAGACCTTAACATTAAGTATTTTACTGTTATATGTCAACAAGATTCAACAAGACATTTTCACCTGGCTATACCCAATGTTTAGATCTGTTGTGGTATTTATGCAAATTAGCTAATACGTAATTAGTTAATGCTCCGTTTGTCCATATTAACAAACAATTTAAAAAAACTTGTAATACATTTTTTGTTTGTCTTGATGTAAGTAATCAACTCAGTAATTTTCATGGTGATATCTAAAGGTTCAAATTTTTACCCTATATTCACATAAGAAGAATGAATAGGCGTATGAATAGACTATATTTGAGTATTTTTCAAAACTTTTCCCTAATGGGATTCTTCTGGCTTTTTTTTTCCTTACTCAGGACATATTGAGGATACAAAATCAGTTGAGTTTGCTTCTGTTGCAATTTGTTCAACCTTTTTTCATAAAATGACTGCACTATCAGTGTCTCGTTTCATCAGAAGTACAACTTCATTTTCTACTATAAAGCAGCTCTCCAGTGTGTTCATGTTTTCACTCGCAGATGCCTGACCAGCTGTAGCAAACTTTCGCTTTAAAGTTTGCTTTAGCAAGCTGTTGCGTACTCCCAAGCAGTTCGTTCTTCGCTTAAAGTATTTTGGGGCCTTTACCCCCTTAATTCCTTTGGAAGTAGCACTTAGTTGTCACACATGGCTTCTGTGAAAGATCCCCTGAGGTGAAAATCAAGCTTTTAATGTTGTTTTTAATGTGCTTTAAGACAAACCAGGTGCAAATTCATAAGTCAACACCATTGCTGAGTATTTTCTCCTTAAAACTGCTTGTACGTCAGAAGGTAGGCTCACTATTGGCCAGCATCACACGCATCACACACATGACCAGCGTCGGCCAATAGTGAGCCTACCTTCTGACGTACAACCCAGAAGCGCTGCGCTGTTACACTACGTGAACTCTACGTGTTTTTTTTGCGCACAAAAAGTATTCTCGTCGCTTGATAGTTGAGGTTGTCAACTTAAGTATACATTTTTACATTATTATACATATACAAATTATTAGCTGTTTGATAACGTAGTCAAGCCAAAGGCTAATCATATCAATAACCGCTATGTGCCCGACGTTGGATCGGTTCATAAATATGCCACCATTCTGATACATAGACTTAACTTGATAGACGAGCCTGTATAATTTGATTTTCCTTCCTCTTCCATTTTCGCCATCATGCAGCGTTTACTACAGTAAAGTTGACCAAGTGGATCAGGTTTCCTGAGCTGGTGTGAGTGAGTGGAGGCGGGGCTAATTTGCATATTCATAGTTCCATGTATAACTAGATGTACCGCATGGCGGTACAAAATATGACCGCCGCTCAGGCCTGCACTGGCTTTCCACAAAAAGAAATGACGTGGAGCAATTTGGCTGTATTGCGTGTTTATGTATATACCTAAAAAAAGTAGTAGTATGTGCATGTCTGTCTGTGTGTGTGTGTATGTGTGTGTGTTTGTGTATGTGTGTGTCTGTGTGTGTATGTGTCTGTGCGCGTGCGTACATGTGTGTGCGCGTGTGTGTTTGTGTGTGTGTCTGTGCATGTGGATTTGTATGTGTGTGTGTATGGGTGTGTGTCTGTGCGTGTGGATGTCAGTGTGTGTGCATGCTTGCGTTTGTTTGTATTCCTGCATGTGTGTGTGTGACAGTTAGGGTTGCCAACTTCAGAAAAGGAAAATGCGGGACAATCGTGGTTATTTATAGGAAAATGAGGGACACTCAAAATATTTGTACTGTATCACACAGTGTACGTCATTTCAGTGTCTGCAGTTAAGTTTGTGTTTAAAAGGTTATCAGACATAAACACATTTGTATTGCTTAACCTATTTATGTATTTAATTCTAAAAATAATTTTAATGTCATACATGAAAAAAGTCACATTACAAACAAACCATAGTTCAAAATAACAGCATTTATCTAAAATAGAAAGCTTTTTTAACATTATACACTAGGCTTACAGTTCAAAAGTTTGGGGTTAGTAAGATTATTTTTTGGGAAAAAAAATAAAGAAAGTAATTGCCTACTTTTATTCAGCAAGGATGCATTACATTAATCAAAAGTGACAGTTAAGATAATGTTACAAAAGCTTTCTATGTACTTTCTAAAAGCTTTAAAACATTAATAATAATCAGAAATGTTTTTTGAGCATATTATCCCCTCAGGTAGATTACATGTTTTCTTGCGTGGCTGGATGTTAGACTCATGAACAATAATCACGTTGTTTGCATTCGCCAAAATTGATTAGCCGAAATCAAAACGTGGACAGTGAAAGGAAATTACCGTTAGCGCGAGACGAGTCCGGCTTGAAGCGGAAGCGACCAGACGGCAGAGGATGTTCGCAAATCAAACAATGATTTGTCTCAAAACAGTGATTAAAAAAAGCTGTGATTGGATGATGACAGGTGTCGGTGATCATTCTCAAGTGTCGTGGTCAGCACTGCTGCTGTTGCTGTTGTATCAGTCAGTGGTTTATCAGCTTGTCAAAAAACGGGACACGGGAGGTCACGCAAGGGACAAATAAATTAGGCCCAAAATGCGGGACGTCCCGCCTAATTCGGGACAGTTGGCAACCTTAGTGACAGTATCATCCTAAACCAGCAACCCTTCGCTCAACACCACCATCTACAGGCCGATGAGTGTACAGTCACTAAATGTGCACATAAATGAATTTATTTTATACCCCCCCATGGATGAAATTCTACGAAACTTAGCATACCCCCAGAGGATGTCAAGTTAATCATACACATGAAATATGGTGCAGTTCTGAACATCTCAACTGAAGATAGGGGCGATTAAAGCAGAATAATACTGCATTTTCATTTTTTATGGGAGGGGCGCAAATCACAAATGAGTGATTATGGGCTAGGTTGATGTGGGCCCTTAAGAGCAACATACCATAAAAATTTCTTCATCCTCGGTGCCACGGTTCAGGTAGTTATTTAGGAAAAACTGCATTTTTGGGGTTTGGGGGGGCCCAGCGCAGGGGGGGGGGAGTGGCCCCCGGGGACCAAACGAAATTTTTCCGTAAAAGTCTAGTGGGGCTACATGCCCACCAAATTTCATGTTCCCCGGTGTTTCGGTGTCCCTGGTATCGTTGACGAAAAATTCAGTAGATGACGAAAAAAAAAAAAAAAAAAACTTTGACAATCCCTATACGACCGCTTTCGCTAGCTACGCTAGCGGCGGTCATAATAAATGAAGCAAAGGTGTAGAGTTACATTCAAGCTATTTTAAGACACAAAGAAATTATTTTCACAGGGAAAAAAAAGTTTAAATATGTAATTTTTGCGATCAAATATGAGTTTTAAGGGAATAAAATAATTGACTACAAGGTGACTTTAAACAAACCATGACAGTGTCATGTGGTGTTGTTCATCTGAGGTTGTATTTACCTAATTTTAAGACCTGCCAAGGGCCAAATTATTTTTTTTATTATGTCCTGATATGTAAAACCATAGAATTAAAAAGGGTGTACTTTCTTTTTCACATGACTGTAAAAATAAAAAATAAAAATTATATATATATATATATATATATATATATATACACATCCACACACACATATATATATAAAAATTCATACTATAGCTATTTTACAGCTAGAAAAAAAACATTCTATATTATTTTAATTATTATAATACAGTCTAAAAATGTCATAGAAAAAAAAAATTTAATAATGAATGTGTTTTACAGGCCTGGTCATCACAAGTTAAAAATTCTAATATTTTCCATGATCAAGGGAATTCTGTCTACATAATGAAATACAAAAATATTGCTTAGCAGGTGTGCTGTTACTACCTACCTGTCCAGCAGAGGGAGCTAACAGTGGACTCACAGTTACAGGTGGTGACAAGAGCGTCATCCTCTCCACCCAGACTCAGATCAAACACATTCACAAGTCCATCTGTGGCCCCAGAAGCCAAACGCTCCGCTTGCTGTGGGTGGAACTTCACCGCAGTGATGTCATCACTGTGCGATTCTGAGTAAACTCCCAGCAGACCGCCCATCTTAGACCCCGACTCACCTCCATCCTGAACCATACGGGCATCCCAGAATACTAAAAAACTCTCCTCCTCTATCTGCTCTGTGCCTGCGCACAGCACACGGTCACTGCAGCTCACGTCAAACGAGCAGTACGAATGTGTCAAATCACTGCGAAACACCTGGGTGGCATTAGAACCGGGCTGTCGGACGTCCCAGCACCGCAGTGTCCCATCGGCGGAGCCGGTGAACAGCAGGTGAGGGGACAGATGAGAGAAACGGACCCCACACAGAGGAGCCGTGTGACCCTGGAACTCTCCCACCAGGCGGAGCGTTTCTCTGCTGTGCAGGTGCACAGAGTAACTGGAGCAGCACACAGCCAGCAAATCTGACCCACTGGATGCAAGAGAGAGGTCCAGAATGTACGTGGCCTCACTGGGCTCCAGTCTCCTGGCGATGGAGAGAGTCCTGAAGGTGTCCTCGAGGGCGTCCATGATTGTCACAAAAACACCCTGGCACGTTACAGGAAAAGAGTACTTAGTCATTTCACAGGTTCTCTACTGGTCAGCGAATTATTGGCTGCTGAGAGCATGAAACCAAGGAAATTGAAGAGACAATTAAAAACAATAAATGTAAATTTCTTAATCGTTTTATGAATGAGAAATAATTTAAAATAACAATACAGATAATGTTAATATTAAGGACTGTTTTGTTGCTTATTGATGTAAAATCTGGGTCCTGAACCAAGTGAAACCAATTGAGAACCACTGATTTACTGTACTATTTATTACAAGGACAATCACCCGAAGTAAGCCAGGGTTTATTTTATCTTTTAGACGCCACTGACCCCCAACATATGATCATCCTTGTGTAAGGAACCCCCATTCTAAAATTTAAAAGGCAGCTATATATTTTCATGTATAAAGACGCAATTTATATTGTGAAAAATATTATAAATAGGAGTAAATATTATTTGTAAAATATGTATTATATTCATTTATATTATTATATTACATAATCAAATGTATTTATTTAGTTTAATAAAATTTGTATTTACATTATTTATTTTTAACTTTTTTGACCCCTGACGCCAGTTTGAAAACCCTTAAATAGACCATAGACAAAATGTTTTAACCCATAATCTACATTAAATTATACAAATAAATCATTATAGATCACTAAAACCGATCCACAAAAAAAATCCACAAGTGATGCAGAACTCTTGACAAAATCATAGTTCCTAACATGACAGCCAAAGAGATGAATGTGACTGTTTGATTACATATTTAGTTAAGTTGAACTGAAAACACAAATAAGTAATTAGTAAGGTTTTAAAACCTTTCTGTTTTAATTAAAAGATTAAATTACAGTACAAAACACTCACATGTGATTGTTATTTGACGGCCATCAGTGTGTCACCTCCTCAGCTGCTCCCGGAAACACAGTGACGCAGAACATTAGTTCCGCGGACAAAACTTACGATAAACAGGCTTAATTTGTTATAAAACTAAAAGAACTGTAATTCACTTTTTTATTTATAAATATGAGACACGATGACATTATTATTTGCATTCGTATCTAACATGAGAAGAGGTAAGAAACAGACTATAAAGCGCTTGAGCAGCCACTAGATGCCAGTGTTTCTCAGTATTATAAAATGAGAAATGTTATAACGCAAATGTTGAATAGTATATACACACTGCACGCATATCATATTTAATCGGTTACATTTGTATTTTCAATTACATATTTTCATGAAAAATTTCAATTTGTTTTGCATATCATGTCAAAAACAAAATATATACCAGAAAAGTTATTACAGTTACTACTATACTGTTTTACTGTCGAAAACTGGTGGAGAAGATCAGACAGGATTTAATAACTAGGACATATTGTAGTCTAGAGGAAATAGAGTATAATTTGAATAGGGTATCATTGTGTAGAGAAAAGAGGATGCTTTTTCCTTTGTCCGCCCGTCGACATTGTTAAACTCCCAAAAGGATACAAGCAGGAATGAAACTTGACATCTGAAACTGCAATTAGCATTGTCACGAGACAGAAAAAGGGAAGTGTTTTGCTGTCTGAAGCAATACAGCAAGCCAATGTTGACCTTTATGATCATATTTCCAAAAGATCCTGTTCTTTATGCCTGTAGGGCACATGAAAGTCCCAAAGGGACATTTTAAGTATTTGAGCATTTGACATGAGATATAAAGCTAATTGAAATGAGCTCCAAAGTATGTGTGTGAGTGTGTGTAAGAGATGCTCCTGTTATCTCCACTGAGTGTGTTTGTTGCTGAATCTGCATATGATTAGCAAAGAGGTGTGTATTGTGAAGAGTACAGTGTGTGCTGAGTAGGTACGCGCGCGCACACACACACACACACACACCTGTGCCAGCAAGCTAAGCAAAACAACCACAGCCTTTAACCCTATAAAGCCTATTGTATCATATTTGATGCATGAGTTTGATACATGTCCTCTCTAAAGTATCAACATGATTTTTTTTTTGATTTTTTTTTGCCGTGAAATCTTTAATAAAGTAAATGTAAAAATAAATTTTATATTGTTAAAAATTCAATAGGAACATTTACTGTACTGAAGCAACTTATGTCTACTTGATTATCCACGTATCATTTTTTTGGATTGCATTGCATTATATGTGTTGCCCCCTCAATTAGAGCTTTGAATATGAATCTAAACATTTAAATATAACCTTAGACATATAACTGGGAGATATGAAGTGACAACTGATATTTATATGCATTTGATTTAAGTAGTCTGCTATACAGTTATAAAGATCTCATTGATTTACATTACAAGCTATCAGAATTTCAACTTCAGTCTGAGCCTCTGAATAAATCTTTTTCTCCATATTCATATTCTCACTGAATATATTATACTGTATGAGCCATAAAATCCTGATGTATTAGATTTCGTGCAAACTCATCTGAAATACTGTACAATATACTGATCGCCATGTGCTTCATTAGTGTTTTGAATGAACACAAATAAGACTCTAGCTCGTTTTACTAATATATCGCATAACTAAACAGTGAATAGTGTAAGGGAAGATGTTTTTTGTAATCTGAACTGCAAAGGCAAATCTATCTGGCTAAAAAATGCTCACACATGTGCATTAATATTTCAGACATTACAGAGAGCTCATTGATCTCAACAGGAACTTCAAACTTCCTGTGGAACAATGTGTGCTTATTAAACCCAGTCATACACTTCTGTAAATAAGATGCATTTTCTTTATTTTTTCTTCAAAACAGACAAAAGTAATAGGTTTTTTTTGCTTTTGATCGAGCATATTATGCAAACGCAATCAAAGATCATCAGATAACTGCTATGAAAGCATTGAACAGAGCTTCTATAACAAGCCATTTTATGAACATAAGCCACAGGTCACCTTATAACACTGAATTCATGGTCATTTGTGCATTGCGTTTTCAGCCCTGTGGGAGTGTGATTCTTCCAGTGTCAAGCGCTGGGTGAAGGTCAACTGATTTTTATTAGGTCTGAACATTCAGTCAGATTTAAATTGAGAGGATTTTTAATATTTGCAGGTTTTACAATATATGAGAATTTACAATATCAGAATGCCTCCAACAATATTTAGAGTATAATATTTTTCGATCATTGAAAAGGAAATAAAATAAAAAGATTAACCTAACACAAGAAGAATCAGGGCTCCAGAAATAACCATTTACACAAACACACATACAGTATCCAAAGCTTCTGAGACACGTTTGGTAAGACTTTAAACATTTTAAACAATTCTACTCAAAAGTGATTTTACAAAGAATTAAACATCTAAAAGAAACTGGTCTGTTGAAATGTAATATTTCTGATAGCAAACTGAACACCCGTGAGTATAACTAACACATTATTTAACATGTAGCTTTTTGGTGAATTATGCATGGACCATTACAATATTTGCAAATATTTTGAATTAGCTTTCTTTGTCTAATATTTAGATTTTTTATATATAATTAACAAAAACTAGTTTTAATAGTTTTAGTTAACAATAAGAACACTGTATGAACCAGGATGGACTGAGCAGCAATCTGTCATTTACATTTAGAACATTCCACTTTATCTTAAAGTTTTTCACATGCTCTGTTCAGATGAAAGAAAGAAGAATGAAAAACAAAACAGATGGGAATCATTTTCTGTGCTTATCAAATATAGCAGAGGTTCACATAAAAGGCACTGAGTGGTATCTAAATCAGATGTTTATTCAGAATAAGCTATGCTATTTCCAGTAAAACCAGAGAAAGCCAAATCAAAGGAAATAAAGCACTTTTAAATGAGAGCTTCACCACTGGACCAGTTTCTCAGGAGCTCAATCTAGGTCATGACAGGACCACACGGATTCTGCTACCTTTTCTGCATTTGGTGCTGATTATAGGGGAATTTTCTAATTTAGGCATAGTAAAATTAGTTAAACCGACCTGAGAGCACTACTTTTTAGTAGTTGAATCTTTATCAAATTATATTAAAAATGATTACAAAACATTGTTCTTGTAAACTAACAAGAAAGAGGATGCATAGAGCTTTGTGAATGATATGCAAACCAATGTTTTGATAGTCTGCAGATTCAGTGTGGGGGCTTATGGGAAAAATTACCCCCATAATGGATTTACAGCTACAGAAAGTATTGGTGATAAACATATTACATAGGCCTGAGAGGGAAAAATGCTACAGTCAAACTACTTCAATCCACAAACTTCATCAGAAAGAGTCACGCAGTAAAGAAACTACAACAATTGGTCCAGAAAGCAACGCCCCTCCTCAATGGATCTTATATTCTGGCCTAAATACAACCTCCGTCCTTTGTCTCTTATATATAACCTCCGCCCTTCAAATGACCAAATGAGATCTCCATTGTTCTAGGTGAAGAGTCAAAGGTCAACATTGCTCTGCGGCCACACTTTGGAATCACGGTTTTCTCATTATTCAGAGAATCCAAAACAATCCTGTTTACAGAAGTGAGGAATTAGGAAGCCACCTTCTCTTTCAATGGAAAAAAGGAACTTGCACTTGAACAAAGACACAAAAGGCCACAGGAAGAATAAAAACACAGCAGTGTCACGTAAGCCTGACCTATTATAAAGTCATCCTAGTGACAACAGCAGGCAGCAGAGCAGTGCAATCTGGGAACAGTGCATTTAAATCAGTACCACAAAATCATCTTAACTACACATTAAACAACCTTGACTATCAAAAGGCAGCTTGAATTATTCATAGGTTTAGTGGCAAACCTGACATTTACTTGCGTTTCAACCTGACTGAAAACACAGCTAAATGCTAGTAGGGAAAGCATTGCTGATTTTCTTTGCAAAAAAACAAAACAAAAACACGGAATAAAAGCAGACTGAGATATAAAAAAGACCAAGAATAATTCTGATTATGAGCCAGACATGTATTCAATCTAAGAACATAAATGTTAAACTGATTTAATATTTAACATTTTTCAGAATAAATCACTAGTGCATCACCTTTTTAATGCCTAGAGAAACTGGTTCTTGAGTGGTCAGTTCAAGGGATTGTTCACCCAAAAATGAAAATTCTATCATTATTTATTCACCTTAATGTCATTTTTACACTTGTATGATTTTGTTTCTCTGTGGAACACAAAATATGATATTTTGAGGAACGTTGGGAACCAATTAACATTAGAGCCCATTGAATTCCATTACATACACAAAAACACAGACATTTCTCAAAATATCTTCTTTTGTGCTCAACAGAAGAAAGAAAGTCAATTATGGAATGTTGTGAGGTTAAGTAAATGATGACAGAATTGTAATTTTTGTGTAAAGAAACCCATTAAGGCAACTATCATTATAAAAGTCTTCAGAGAAATAGTCCAACCTGCTTTCGATTCGAAACTTAACTGCAACAAAAGTACAACAAAGATCAACGCTGCACCCAACCACTAACCATCATGCTTGGGTGGCCTTTTCATTTGACATATGACATTTCAGATTCTATATTGCAAACAAGAAATAAAAGCTGGCGTCAGCTTCAGGCGATCCATCACAGAGATTTCCATGAGTCTCACCTTCGCAAGAAAGATTTCAGTCAACTCTTGATGCAAGAGTTTGAGTCGTCCTACTGTGGCATGAACAAAACTCATCAAAAGATTAGTCAAAAGTCCTCTTAAGTTAATGATAATAAGCAAAACTGCTGTATTGCTTGAGAAAAACATAACAAACCCTATAGGGTAGAAATGTTTACAATAGGATTTTAAGATGAGAATAGACATGCTACTGAACTTTACATGCAACTGCTTCGAAAAGGGCCGTAATCTCTGAATCAACACCAAACACAGGTTTTTTGAATAGAAAATCTGCTAAAACTACAGTATAAACGATGGAAAACATATTTGAGGAACATCTGGAAGGTGCAGCACAGTGTTACAGTGTTACTGGCTTTAGTTCCATCCAATCATTGATTTGAAGGGAAGGGCCTCTGCAGTCCAACTGGGCTCTTATTGGCCGAAAAGATGGATGGTTATTTCACCCAATCACAACAGACCCATTTGTATAAACAGGAAAGGCACAAGGAAATGTGCATTTAGCCCCACAGTTCCGTAGACGATATAACGATATGGCAATTCCACCTCCATGTGCTGCCTGGCCTTCCGAACGTCGCCGCTGGGAATCCCGAAGAGCCAGCAGACGAGCGGGATGGTGAGAGCCTTCATTACGGCTCTGGTCGCCAGGAGAATGAGGACACCCAGGACAAAGCGGAGTAGACAGAGAGCGATCAGGCTGAGGGTGATAGATGGGGGATGCAGAGGTAACATCGATACAGGTGGGTCCGGCAATAGGCCCAGATGGTAGTTGACGTGGGATGCCAAGGCGATTCCCGCACCAGAGCCCAGGATTTGGGCGGTGTCGCCACGTGATGTGCTCCAGGTGTCCAAGGTGAAGGAGAAGAGACCCAGAACCCCGTGAAGAGAGATGATGATTAGCGGGGCATAGGGATGGGTGCGGTTGAAGGTGTCAATGATCTCCAGAGCAGGACTGAAGACCACTACGATCAGCAAACTGTACAGGAAACCGGCAATGATGTCCTGAAGAAGACAAATACAAATACACTAACGTCAAACCACAGGAATAAAAAGAAAACACAGGTGAAGGTGCAGTGCAGAGAAAAAAAAACAAAGAAATTAAATGAAAAACAAAAGATAATTTACATTTAAAAGAGGCTGACAGAGAAATGTACATATTTGACTAATACTTTTTTCAAGTGTAAATCTATAGAGGAAATATGACCTAATAATAAACTAATTCATTCTAAAAACATTGCCATAAACAAGAACAAAGAAATATGGCAGGTGCAAAGAACAAAAAAGGTTTAAACTAACACAAATGTTTGGAACCAAAATTCAGTGATTTGTGTCGGTTCATGTGTAAAAGCCAGCAGACAGGCTGAATAAAAATGCAAATTCACTCCCTTACAGTAGGTGGTGCTTTTAGAAACGCAGAAGTAACAGCAGCGGCTCTGGGCATGTGACCCGAAAACGCATATTTCCGATATAATATATATAAAACGCATTGGCCGGCCAATGCAAATGGAAAAAAGATTAGAATACCCCTCCTTAGAAAAAATCTGTCACATCGACTGCATGCAAATGTTCATGTTGGTCTGACTCTGAACAGACGCATTAACAATCGTTAATTTAAGTTAAAATTCTTATAGCACCGAATATTCACCCTGTGCGAACGCATACTGAGACCGAAAGAGGTTTGATCTCATGGATTTACAAACATTTGACATTTTCATTTGACTCTGTAAAATGAAATAAAAAGTTCTCTTAATTGAAACGAACGACAAACTTTTGCTTGAATACTGGGAAAATATCGGTATATATTTTATTTAAAATGGTACAATATCATGATCTTGCTCATTTCGGATACTGCTGTTCCGAAGTTCACCAACAGGTGGCAGAGTGCAACCAAAATGACGCGAAACCGGCAAATGTGACAGGATAGAGAAACAAAATGGTTAAAGCAGATGAATCTCACTCAACGTGCCCACAACTACCGGTTCCTGAAGGATACTTTTTTCGATACCAATTTTAACCAATTACATTTTTTAACAATCACTCCGCCCAAGTAGCAGTGCTTCGCCTTCTGAGAATATAGTTCCCAGTATGTATACGGTTAGAAGATGGCTGTCTCATGTGACCTTGTTATTTGTACACGCTGTGACTATACAAATCACAACATGTAAATAGGAAAATGTAGGCGTTATTTTGTCACTTATTGGGTAGCTGGATATGCTAGCTGGAGCCATTTACCTCCAGTCTTTGTGCTAAGCTAGGCTAGCGGTGGGTGCGTCAGACAGAGTTACAGCACGTACGGAGATGAAAAGGGTATGTATGGACTTATTTAACTCTGAGGGATACGGTGAATAAGCTAAAGTCCCAAAAAGTCTGTGTGTTCCTTTAAAAAGACATCAACTCTTGCATTGCATGTTTGGGCATTTTGGGAGCAGTGAAATAAAGGGAGGAGTGTGTTTGTTTGGGTTGATTTCAAATATAAAGTATTTCTCAGAAATCGCTTACTGCACCTTTAAAACATCATTAATATGACAAATATTAACTAGCCAATGTACATTTACTCTCCCCTTCAGTCACTCACACAAACACACACTTAACCCTAAACAACTCACCACTTTCTTTCATCTATCAGTCATTAACCATGGTGGGCTCACTTTCCACATCTGCTGTGGAACATGGATTCACAGCTTTTGCATATACCGTACGTGTACTTGTGAGTTTGTGTGAGATTGAGAGATATCCTATCTGACTTTAGTCCTAGTGATTCTTTTTATCTGTCAAAATGTGAATCCGTGTCGATCGTCAGATGTGTGGCATAGCTTTCAGCAAGCCACATTTGTGCAAGCAAACACACCATAAAAATAAGAAAAGGGCTATAAATTACATTCCAGTAAAGAGAAAAGAATAAAATCTAGAGATAAAAGCTTGAATGAAAGATTAGAGCCACTCTGGGTCTTGAAACAGTCAATTTATACATTTTAAAACATATTGATGTAGCAACATAATCAAGATAAAAAATATTATAATAAGCGTTTATTTGCCCATATCATTTCCCAAAGAGTGTCAGATCTGACAAGTTTCACAAACCCTTCTTGTCTATGAGAATGTTAAGACAATCTCACGGTTTCCATGGGAACAATCTCTAGGGCAACGGCCACTCATCCCCCCAACAGTTCAACCAGACGGATGAGGTCACCCTGAGGGCAACATTACCGCTTAGAGCAGACATGGAGCAGAACACCCAGATGAAACAACATTTTCAGGACTGAGGAAAAACCATGTCATCCAGACGGACAGACAACTCGCCCAAAGATTAAATCATTCAGTGAAATTACACCGTTTATTACTGTAATAAGATGATGTCAAACTTAAAACATCACCAATGGGATTTACTGTGTCTGAACACGCATGTTTATAATGGATGGGGGTTATGGGGCAGCATCAGGCAACATGAGCATAAACAGATGGATATAGTTATACCAGGCCGCTCAGTCTATCTATTCCAGTAGCCTCAGGTCACAAAAACTCACTTATTCTTCAAGTCAAATGTTATCTTCCTTCAAAATGACAAAACGTTCAGCAAAGGCATACTAAATTGACCTGCATTCACACTAAAAGAAAGAGGAGTAAAGATAAAGATACACCAGGGGTTTTGTTTCTTCCCAGCATGACTGCCTTAAGGTGAACACGCACACACACGCCCCATGAGGAACCTCATTACGTTACCTGGCCTTTATGAAAGCGGCAGTCTTCTTAAAGGGGTGGTTCATTATGATTTCACTTTTTTAACTTTAGTTAGTGTGTAACGTTGCTGTTTGAGCATAAACAACATCTGCAAAGTACAACGCTCAAAGTTCAAAGCAAAGGAAGATAATTGCTTTTAAAGAAATCGTTTTTTAAGGACAACAACAAACGGCTGGTAGGGACTACACGACATTCCTCCCGGGTTAGTGACATCACTAACCCTAAAATTTACATAAACCCTGGCAGTCCATATTGAGAAGAGGAGAGTTGTTGTAGTTCAGCACATTTGTGAGTCTGCTAAAGCTGTCGCATCCGTCTTTTCACATGCAATACTGTACGTAACACAAATGCAATAACATGTCACTCTGTAGGCATCTTACAACAGTTCCCACACGAGCGATTTTATAGATTATCATGACAGAATGTGCTAATTGAAGATAGTTAACTCCACATCAGCAACATAAATTCATCAACTATCCATTCAGAAACGTCCCGTTGCATTCTACATGTTGTCACTTCTTGAGTCTCTCCATTATTGTCTGACTTCGGTTTGAACATAAAAGGCAGAACAGTTTCTGACATTTTAGTGCTTGTCTGGAGCTGCTGACACACACACCAGCTCGTGAAGCTCCGCCCTCTGTGCCGGGAGCAGCAGCTCATTTGCATTTAAAGGGACACGCACGAAACACGTTTTTACTGACCCTCAAAAAGAGACAATTTTAACATGCTGTAAAAAATGATCTGTGGGATATTTTGAGCTAAAACTTCACATACACACTCTGGGGACAATAGAGACTTATTTTACATATTGTAGAATAAGTCTATTTTACATTATACCACCCCTTTAAATCACATTTTTATTGTCTTGCCTGATAACTGATAAATGGAAGTGGCTACTGAAATATGCTATTTTTACCTAAATAAAAAAAATAAAAAATAAAAAAAAAATGTAAATGCTACAAGTGAATTTAGGAATCACAACATTATAATGTGCAGTATGGATTTTTTTTTATTCATAATGAATTTACATTTAACCCTCTTATTAAACTAATGTTTTCAGGGCTGGACTAGGACAGAATTTCAGGCTGGGAAATCTCACACTCATCCAGGCCATCCCACACACCCACAACAATTTTGAAACCACAGACAACCCTATTTTTTGTATGGCTGTCACTTAAAAGAAAATAAGTCTAAATCCTTTGGTTGGGACTGTGCAAAATTATTAAAGGTTCTCTCTCTCACTTCCCTTTTCCTTTCCCCTTTCTTCATTTTCCCTGATATCTCTCCCTTGTGTATACTTTTTTTCACTTCAGATCACTTCTTCACCAGCAGATCTATTGTTATTAACAGAACTATCTCCACTTTGTTGCAAAACAACCACCTAATTTGTTTTATTTAAGTGAGAAATAGATAATGGCAAAGGTAATCGAACTGTAAAAAATATGGTTCAGATTTATCATGCATCCCAAAAAAACCTACACACTGCAACTTAAAATCTTTAATTATTAAATAAAAATAATAATATGTTTTGTTTTAATTTGTCTTACCAGTATGGAGTGCATGCCCATGTATATGCGGCTCAAACACACCAGGAAACACCAGCTGAAGGCCAGGGAGAGCCCCAGCAGCAGAGGATACTGTGGAAATAAACACACACTTCACTATGAGACAGACAACTTCTGCAAAATTTCACAATGCAATTCATCAGCAGTGGTGTAAATGTTAACCACTGGTTGGCTCAGAAATTTCTAATGCATTTTTAAAATGCAGGTTTCCAATTTAGGAGTAAAACAAAAGTCTTTTGTTAACATTCCATTCACATTTTGATCTACAACATCAATTGCATACAGTCATACCTTAAAGTGAATTTTGAAACCTTTTTAAAAAGAGTTAAGCAATTGTACAAGCTTGTCCATCAATGTACACGAATTACCAGCAAAGGATAGGACTGATTTGCTTTTATCTTTATTGCACACACATGACTACAGCAGATGGCAGATGAGAAAGAAGATCTGCCTGTCTTGCTCTCTGTCATTTCTGTGAGTTGTGTTATTATGGTTTGTACCAGACGTGTAAAATTTCCTCCGTAACACAATATAACAGTTTATGCACAGATGGTGTTCTAAGAATCAAGCAAGCACACATACACACACACACACACACACACACACACACACGCACGCACGCACGCACACAATGTCCTCATGTTTGGCTGTGGGCCCAGTGTCACAGTGACACCACAGCTAAGGCTAACCTGCTTTCATGAGGCTGAAGGGTATCTGTTCTGGATGTGTGTCCATATGTCTCAAGTGTCCATGGTAGTATCTATGACCATACCATCCTCATCACTTGCTGCATAACACAATGTCATTTGCCCACAGACAGACCCCTCCTGTGGTAAAACAGCCATACAACCAACAAACACTGAAGTCAAACCCTCAGCACACCATAAAACAAGCACTTAACTACAATTACCAACCCACAAAGCAAAAGATGGTCAGGCAGATAAAAAGAGAGAGAGCCATAGCCAGCGGGAAACTTTAAAAAAAGTTCTTCAAAAAGAACTTTGTAAACTCGCTCATAATTATCAATAGCAGGACGTCTAGAATGACAATAACATTCAGTATACACATTTTTATTCCTACTACTGATCAAGATTTTGGGGTTGATACAACTTTCTTTTTTTTTTTAAGTCTCTTATGCTTACATGCATTTCTTTAACAAAAATACAGTAAAAACAGCAATACTGTGAAATGTTATTGCAATCTAAATTATATACTTGTTTGTAATTTATTCCTGTGATGGCAAAGCTGAATTTTCAGCATCATTACTCCAGTCTTCAGTGTCACATGATTCTTTAGAAATATTTGCTGCTCAAGAAACATTTCTCATTATTATCAATGTTGAAAACAGTTGCTCCTTAATGTGTTTTGGAAACCGTGATACATTTTTCGAATAGAAAGTTTAAAAGAACAGCATTTATGTGAAACTGAAATCTTTTGTAATATTACATACGTCTTCACTGTCACTTCTGATACCGACCACAAACGTTTGAACAGTAGAGCGGTTTATGCAGTAAACAATGTATGTGTACCCCTTCTCAGGTTTTCTCAGGTTATTTTAAAACATTAATTTGTATTAAATTGCTGAAACTAGGCTAATAGCTAAAAAGCAACACATTCCTACAGTCGTGGTTCATTCGGATTATGTCGTCTGTCTGTGTGTTTGCCGACCTATATCCCTCTCAGACAGATTACTGCAGTTTAAACACTCCAGCAGAGATTTACATGCACCAACGTCCATGTTTAAACATGTAGAGCGATGGATTTACAGTGAAACCCCAGCTGCCAAGAAAATGACACAGCAAGTAAAACCTCTGGCTGCTTTAACTCGGAAATTTCCATTCAGTGCAACATCATAAAGGGGAACAGGACATTTCCCCCAAGCTCTGTGAAACTGTAGGTATTTTTCCAAACCTTCTAACCTCTAACTTCTGCTTTGCCTTGCAAAAGACAGCCCATCCTAAATGAAAGAGAAAAGGAGAACTCATGCGTCTGCTATGTGAAAATCTCTTCTCAGGCAAGAGTGGTTTCAAAGACAGAGTTTTGTTCACTTAAGAAGTGAAGTATGCAATTGCTGCACCACTGGCATCACAAAACAGAATAGCAAAAATAATGACTATTATTGGTCAACAAACAGATAAAAGATCCATCACAAGAAAAGCATTACACTACCTACGCATCAAATAAATGACTAACTTTGAAGATACATTTCAAAGTGAACTCTAAAATTATGGAGAAGAGTCTTATGTCTGAACAGGTTTTCTCTGACAGCAGAACATATGAACATGCTGTAACACACACCTCTCTGGGGTCATACAGTGTAACTGTAGGGTAAACACTGAGTCAAGAGATTCAGATAGACATCAGAGACACAACCATTAAAAGAACCAGAGATCCGAACCGCACCTCATGACCTGAGACCACATGACACTGGACCACATGCTGAACCAACTCACAGAGATCTTTCCCTCCCTTTCATCTGAGCCTCAGCTAACCTCATATGCTGACCATCTGCCTCTGATTATAGACTATGTGTGTGTGTGAGAGCTCTCTGCAGCTGTGTATGCTGGTTTGTGAGAGAAGATTTGATTTTGTGTGTGGGTGTGTGTGTGTTTAAGTGAGCTCTCTGCAACTGTGTATGCTGGTTTGTGAGAGAAGATTTGATTTTGTGTGTGTGTGTGTATAAACTAAATTATAAATGATTAATGTGTCGGCACCGATGGCCTCGTGGTCAGTGCGCCGACATGTAGCGCTGTTGCGCTCGGGCGGCCTGTGTTCGAGTCCCGGCTCGTGGACCTTTCCCGATCCCATCCCGTCTCTCTACCACCTTGTTTCCTGTCAACTCTATACTGTCCTGTCACAATAAAAGGCAAAAATCACAGAAAAAACAATATACAAAAAAATAAAAAAAATGATTAATGTGTCTAATTTCCATGATGATGGAGTCTGAAAATGTACAGTGTGTGAGTGTCAGGGTCAAAATTACAATTTGCACCTAAAATTCATAGCCAAATTACAGAGGGGAGAAAACGACTTTAGAAAGATAGCAGCAGCCTTCAATTATTTGTACACAGAGATGGGTAGGTATATTAATACGTTCTGTTTTCTTTAGTAATACTTGTTGCATTGACAGTTCAAAAATGGGAAGAAGCATGTTTTTCCACCCAAAGTTGGCATGCCTGTAATAAAGTAATAATAAAGTAATAAAGATACCTCAATATATTTTTAGACTCTGGTTCTTAAAATTTTAAGGCTCTATATAGTCCAATCCCAGAGATATGGGGATCCCAAATTTGTGGATCCATGTGCAAATTGTTGAACTTTATCCATTTTCAGTTGTTGTATCATTTCTATAGAAGTGCTTCCTAAAAGCATGCTTTCATGTAAAAACATTTTTATTGAAAACAATAACTTTTTTATAATGCAACAAATGTGCTTTTCCATTACCAGTAACAGCTCAACTCGACTTGACTCGACTCGGCTCGCTTTTCGCTCCGTTTTTCATTGCAGATAGTACCTCCACAATAGTACCTGGTCGTCATAGCGACGCCGCAGGAAATGATGACGCAGTGAATAGTGACGATTCTCTCTGACCAATCAGCAGTCTGCCGTGTTTTCACGTCACATTTCAGTATCAGCATGCGCAAGAATCTTTGGAAAAAAAATTATTTGCAGCATTTTACTGTTATTCGTAAGTGTAATTCATGTATTGTGAAACTGCAGCTTGCTAACGCAAAATAATTTTGATCTGTATTCTTCTGACTTCCATTTTTCAATATGCAATGAGCTACCCGAAGTAAATGGCACCATTGCATTCACAATATCATCAAATTATATCTAATAATAATAATAATAATAATTAAATGATGATACAAGAAAAAGTAAAACAATAGCAGTGTGAAAGATGAGACAGACATAAATCAGAATTGAAGTGAATGAGATAAGTAGAGGGTGGAAGAAAGTGTGCTTATCAGTGAACTAGCAGAAGTCTGCTGATGACTGACGGTAAAGACACAAGTGAGTGGGCCAAAATCAATCTCAGCACCCTCAGATAAGACTAAACTAAACAACGCTGCCTTGAACACTCACTAGTCCCACTAGTTTCTAAAACCCAAAGCAAGGATTGGAGTCTCATGAAAGTTTCTCATGCATAACCTCAGGCTCAGTGGAACCTGAGAATATACATCTAAAATATACACAAAAATGACAATTCTGTCATGTTTTACTCAAGTAACTTATAGCAGAATGTCCAAGCAGCTGTTTGTTTCCGTGCAATACAAGTGAATTGGTGACCTAAAGAAATTAAAGGTCTATTCCTCACACAAAGCTATTATATTTGTTGGAATATACTAGCAAAGCACTCATGTTTTTAGAGCTTGACAGCCTCCAGTGCCCGTCCACTTTTACTGAATGGAAAAGAGCAGCATGAACATTATGCAAAACTTCTCCTTTAGTTTTCCATGAAAGAAAGTAAGTGCAGGTTTGGAATGACAAGACAGATCTTTCGTTTTAAGGAGAACTGTCCTTTTAAAGCATCTGTAAAAATGACTCAAATGAAGTCATTTTGAAAATGACTCAAAATGAAGATTTGCACCTATAAACAACACCACGAGGCAACAGTTTATTTTATCATGTAAACTCTGACTCAGCAGAGTCACAGAAACTCTCAAACATTCCCAGATCATCTTCCTGCAAACAATCCAACTGAATCCACCCAAATACAGTTTGTTTATTATAATGTGAGACTATAGCCAACTTCTGAGGAATGTTACATAATAAAAGCGTAAAGGTTACAAATGCATGAGCACTTTCAAGGGTCAAACCAGTCAATGTTGTTTGTGTATTCTAAAGGTCATTCTGTATTAGTTGGCGGCATTTCTCAAGAACAGTCTCATTAAATAGTTAAAAGACTGGTGCACCAACAATAGAATCATGTGGTTATATCACAATATAATATGTGGCATTTGTTCTTCATTGCTTTCTAGGTCAGAATAGTTTACTCTCACCCTCTCCTGATTTTGCAATGCAAGGTCAATGTCATTACTTTGTAATAGGTGTTATCAGGTTGAGATAAGCTGCAAATGAACTAATAAGACTCAAATAAAATTCTCTCTACTTTGATACAGCAAAACATAACAGAAAATAAGTCTGTAACACCATTTCACATTGTACATACGTTACCCTGTGTTAGAATTTAGAGGTTTACACTGTATGCATTTGAAACTTGCAATTTAGGGTTAGCTTCATAACTTAAAGTTGGTTATACTTGATGAATAAAGCACAAATTTGAATACATAGCTTAACACAGGGTTAAAAAGTGTCCTTTAAACAGGGATAAAAAAAAGAAGATTAAAGTGCACCCTGATATAGGCCATTGTTGTTAACAACACCCACCCAGTAAAGGATTTAAATTTATTTTAGGATTTAAAGATTACAGAGCCAAATCTGTAAAATTAATTTAATATGCACCTGTGCCTACTGGTTCACCTATTCATCTGAAAATGTCCTCAGTGCTGCATACAAATAAAAGTGTAATAAATAGACACAAAAATCAGAGAGAAACAGCTTGAATAACTAGTTATAGTGCGACTTCTGCATATCTATCATGTCACAGTGCTTGTGTAAATTTATGGATTACAATAATACAACACTAATGTGGGCAGTGTCATTGAAGATAAAATACAAAATGCATATCTAAACTGATTCAATTCAAAATTGCACACAGCTTTGAAGCTGCCAGTAGGGAGAAAAACATGGCATGGCTATTGTGGATGAATTTAAACATTAAAGCTTTTACATTTACAGACATCAAGTTAAACTGCTAACTCTTAGTTAACCATTAAAGTCCAACTGAAATCAAAATTGACCCTATTTACTTTGATAGCGCATATTACTAGTCTTGTGGTGAACAATTAATCCGTGCAAGTTAAAACACAGAAAAACATTGCCGTCGTAATCTTTAATCAAAGTCTGAAAAGTTACTTCCGGTCTGGAATGGCGTCCCTTCTCTGATGACGTAGGTTTGAGGACTTGGGTTGGGAAACGCTTAACCACCAATCGTTAGTCTGTTATGAGCGAGAGATGGAGAGGAGGAGCGCTAGAGTAAAACCCTGCCCTCTGTTCAATATTCCGTTTCACTGGGAAATACGTCACAGCACTGGAGAAAAGTCGTTTGCAACTTCCGGTTCACGCAGACTTTAATATATCCTGTCAAATAAAGGCCTAGTCCACACGTACACGGGTATTTTTATAAACTGAGTTTTTCCTATTTCGTTAAAAAATAATAATAATAATAAAAATCGCGTCCACACAAGCATGGTTTAAAAAAAACTCTGTCCACATATAAACACGAAAACATGCTATAAGCTAGGGCTGGGCGATATATCGCATGACATTGTTATGCGCATCTCGTCAGTAAAGCCGGTTCCTTCATTAGTAGTAAATCGGTGATAGCGATTTACTACTAATGAAGGAACCGGCTTTACTGACGAGATGCGCATAACAATGTCATGCGATATATCGCCCAGCCCTACTATAAGTGCTGTCAAGAGCATGCCAAACCAACAGGTGGCGATATAACCCTAACCGTAAAGCCATGTTGGCCAATCAGAAGCCTGAAAAAAAAAGTTATTACTGGTTCTGGTAGGCTAACAACATGTTTTCATAAGCAGTGACCTGCGTAGTATTGCATTCTGACACCTTTTTTCCGCAATATAATGGGAGAACTGTGCATTTATCTGTATGTAATAAGCCCTGTCAGCACAGTTATTAAGCAGCAATATTTTGTCTACGTTCGCCATTGCACAGATTCGCCTCATGTGAACAAAGGAGATAGGACAAACGGCCAAAGCGCATAGAAAAAAAAGTGTTCGTGTGGATGTCATATGTCATTCAGATTTTTATAACAATAATATAATTTGTGTATAATGTAATAGGTAATCACACGCATGTGCGTTTAAACTTTCATACATAATCGAAACCTACTATAGCGCATTATCAACTACGTACTTGATATCAAGTATGTGATTGCGCTACAGGCTGCAGCGATGACTTCTTGATCTAAAGGGCTCCGAAGTGTATGTTGTATTGTTTTGTTGTTTAAACCATTATATAAAAAAAACTTCTTGATGTAATGCTTTCAAAGCTAGCTTGCTTTTGCTAGCCTCTCCGAAATTGCCTACTCTACCTTTAATGTTTTTGATAATTATAAAGGCACATGAATTTAAAAACAAATGTGCACAGATAAATCATTTATAAAAAATAATGCAATATTCCATAAAAATAAGAATTTGTAAATATTTCATTGTTACTTTAAAATATATGTATGAATGCCAATTAATAATAATAATAATAATATCTAAACAAGTGGCATCTGCAAACAAATAACACTAGAGCCTTTCCTCAGTACTAGTTCTAAATAGCAATAACTTTTTTCTTCAATCAAAGTGCATTTGTGTATGTTTGCTTGAAAACTGTGCTTGTGCTGTCTGTCTTCAAAATAAATAGACTTTTTAAACAATGAAACTCATTACTCATGATTGACATCATCACACACATCCAACTGTTGTGTGCACACTCTGAATGGCGTGATGTTCTTACCTCCCATCGACCGTGGGTCAGCAAGAACAGGCACAAGGGTATGGCGGTCCCGGACATGGCATGAGTAGAGGGCATGCTGTACTCCGAGTTGTAGAACATCTCCACCTTTACCACCGGGGGCGAGGCAGGTCTCGGCCACCGGATCACATCTTTCGTGCACTGGCCGAGATACATGACCCACACCCAGACCACGACGAGCCGGCGGCTCACATATGCGTCTATGTTCCATATGAAGAACGGGAAGAATGAAATGTAGAACAGCTCGTTTCCAAGCTCTGTACCGAGCGTGAACAGGTAGAAGAGAAACTTATTCTCGATGATGAACTCCTGTCCGACGTCTCCGGTGAGAGAGTTTCTGCGCAACGGCTTCACCGAGGATCCTTGAGCGTCGTCCTCGTACTTATCCCGTGGCCGCCCGGTTTCTCCCGCAGCTCCGTTCGTCACGCCGTTATTGCGTTTCTCCCTGTCGGTCTCTGCTCCTGCTGGTCTACGGCGGGTGGCATCCCCGCCTCCGTTATCTACATCCCCATGGCGCGTGCCCGTTACCCCGTTACTGATTTTGTCACGTGTGTCGGTTCCGCGCACCCCGCATAGCTGTTGGAAACGCGCGACGTGCTGGGGGTCCTGCAAATAGTGCATGAGCTGCACGAATCCCACTTTCAACCCTCCTGCCATGTTTAGCGACAGACTGCGCAAGTTGAAGCCACCTGGTAAAGACCGGGATAAGCTGGAGCTACCGAGAGTGAACCGTGCTGTGGGAGTGGGTTATTAAACCATTCCCGTACTAATAACAAAACCCCGATCTAAACGAGACTTATAACAACTGATAAAAATATTCATTGACACATGAGGAGAAAATTAACACGAAAAAACTACTTAGTACTGACCCCACGCCGTATCCGGTTACTGACAGATCCGTGCGAGCAATAGAAATACGGTGGAGAGAACGAAGAAAGCAAGTTTCGGAGATTCAAAATGGGAGGGGCTTAGAAGCCGGTTTTTGGCTGTGATTGGTCAGGTGCCATGGTTCTAAATTAAAAAAGATTAATATTTCACCTCATCGATTTTTTTATATGAATTAAATACTATTTCATCCAATTATTGTCCCTACTTGAATTTAAAATAGTACCCAGCAGTTCCTGAAACATCGGCGAGCCAGCATTGTCACGTGGTGGCTAATACTTTTCACAGAGCTAAAGGTTTGATTGCTAAATCGTGTTATTTTAGGATAATTTAATATATCTTGCGTGGGCTGGTTTAAACGCAGACGTCAAGTGCTAATCGTTGGGATTAATAGGTTTGAACGAAAATGCTTTTAGTGTAGGCTACATATGTCAACAGTAGAACCAAAAAGACATGACATTTTAATGCAGCTCAACGGGGAGTTCGGCTTCTTAATGCCGCAAAGCGCCCTCTGGTGTAATTAAGTTAACTTTTGTCTGCTTTTGTGTAGGAAACGTTTAGCAACTCCACTGTTGCGGTGACGTTCACCTAGCGATGACGTCATCACTTTACGGACTCGGGGGCGGCCGCACATGATGATAAATGTGATACATTATTATGAAATCATAACTTGTGTATTTGCATATATTTATTTACACAGATAAAGAAAAAGGACTGAGTGAAACATTCAATATTTGATTTTATTTGACCGCAGTGCCATGAAAATAGACATTTCTCGTATATGCTACTTTTAAATCTTTTGGCAAAATAGCACTAAATTCTCTGAGGAAATAATGTTCTCTTTGAAACAAAAAATAGCTTCATTTCAAAATAATCTGGATATCCATGTCTATGCTTTGAAATGTCCAAAAGATAGCACTCTGAATTTAGATTTCAGTTACATTCAGATATTGAAAAAAAAAAAAAAAAATACATTACACATACAAATGTGCATAAACAAACAAACAAAATATTAATAGTAAGAGTACCAGTCATTATATACTGTACCAAAATATTTTTGCACTACATTGCCTGTTAGAAAACCTTGTGTAACCAACATGTGAGACATGCACAGCGATATGAGACGAGAACAGGATCTTCTGAGGTTCTGTGTAAAAGAAAGCGAGTGATTTTACACTATACACTGAGCAAGTATACCTTGTTTTCCCTGTTAATCATAAACCGTGGGTTTTTGCACTGAATGTAGGCCATTGTTATGAGATATTCGACACCCACACAGTTAGGGTTTACAGATCCAGATATTAAAGAGCCAGAAATGTAGAAAATCCATGTGTGTACAAAGGAGGTATTGGGAACATGTATACTGGCCAGGCAACCTGGACTGATACCTAAATTTGTTACAAGGGACAGATGACTGCATTATGAACTGCAGGTAGTACAGATGATTGAAATGAATGAACCAAAGAGGTCTATGTTGCTGAGAATTCATTGCCATAACACTAGATGGCAGAGTCACCTTTACATAACAGTTTCTGCCAAAAAGCCTTAAAAGGCTGTATGCAAATATCTTAAGAAACACAAGTAGCAAATGCAAATAAGCTTTTTACTTTTTTCCCCCACTATTATGACCGTGAAAGTTGCATGTCACTATGACCCTGTTAAAGTCGACAAAACCAGAAGTCCTTGAAAGAAATATTAGTTTCACTTCTCATTTTCCCTCATACATATTCCCATTTTCTTTTTTTCTTTTTTGTTTGTTAAAGGTATGGGAACTTAATTAAAAATATAAAAAAAACATTACTAGTTCGACATCAGTAGCCACTTACACACACACACATAAAAAAAAAATCATTTTAGAGCAACAAAGCTTTAGTAAAATCACTTCAACCCTAGAAGCAGCCAGGATTTTGAAACTGACAATTATTTTTATTTTTTTTAACAACATAACAACAAGGTGCTTGGCATTCATTTGCCTTTTTTATCCCTGAAAACAGTGCTTAAAGGGATAGTTCACCCGAAAATGACAATTCTGTCATTAATTACTCTCCCTCATGTCATTCCAAACCCGTAATACATTTGTTTATTTCAAGAACACAAATTAAGATCTTTTTGATGAAATCTGAGCTTTCTGTCCCTCCATTGACAGCTACGCAACTGACACTTTGACGCTAAAGTTCATAAGAGATCGTAAAACTAATCCATATGAATTGAGCGGTTTAGCCCAAATTTTCTGGGCTACCAAGGGACACCATTGCTTTATACGCTGAACAGATTTAATTAAGGCTTTTATTCACATAAATACTCATCAACTCATCAGTTATGGTAAACGGAAGCTCAAGCATGTTCACTTACGCAGCATGTTTGAGCTTCTTTATGTTCGCTGATCAATGTTTATATGTGAATAAAAGCCTAAATTCAATCTGTTATCATCATATAAAGCGATCGAGTCCCTTCAGAAAATTTGGATTAAACCGCTCGATTCGTTTTACAATCTCTTCAAAGTGGTAGTTGCGTAACTGTCAATGGAGGGACAGAAAGCTCTCAGATTTCATCAAAAAGATCTTCATTTGTGTTCCAAAGATGAACGAAAGTCTTACGGGTTTGGTACGACATGAGGGAGAGTAAATGTTGACAATTTCATTTTTTGGTGAACTATCTCTTTAAGATAATAGCTCACTCAAGCTAATTTATGAAAACAAAACGTCTGGCCAAAGTTCAGACTGAGCGAGGCAATGATGATAACAAGATGATGTTGTCTTTTTCCACTTGGAAAAATACACCCTGATATGGGCAGACACCCGTCACGTCACAAACCACAGAGCTCATGCTCACCAGCAGACTTGCACAAGCACAAATGCACACAAATCCGAAACCCCTTCTTTTTTTTTGCTGGCTCCTGGAAATCAGTCATGGACTGTTGGAAATCCCCTGCATGCACACGACGACATCTTATCCTTTGTCATCCAAATGGTAGAGTAGCACTGAAGCTCCATGATCAGGAGGCAGGGTGTGGCAGCTCCCCAGGGCACAGATGCATGTGGCTGGGGAACATGAATACGGCAGCAGCTTGTACTGCTGGAACTCCTGGAGCACCACCTTCAGTCTCTTCCGCCTCCTCTCTGTCTCCTCCTCCTTGTCATCCCTCTGTTTCTCCCTCTCCCTCTGGGCCTCGTCCAGGTGGATCTTCCGTAGCAGGTTGTTGATGAGCACGGAGCGGCGGAGGTAAACCTCGGGGTCGTCTAGGAAACGCAGCTTCTGCAGAGACAGGCGCAAGATGCAGCTGCGCTCCTCACGCAGGATCAGGTGCTGAGGAGAGGCAGACAGGTAAAAGAGACAGGCAGGTAAGAGACAGACAGGTAAGAGACAGACAGATGAGACAGGCAGGTAAGAGACAGACAGGTAAGAGAGACAGACAGGTGAGAGTGACAGACAGGTAAGAGAGACAGACAGGTGAGACAGGCAGGTAAGAGGCAGACAGGTAAGAGAGACAGACAGGTGAGAGTGACAGACAGGTAAGAGAGACAGACAGGTAAGAGAGACAGACAGGTAAGAGAGACAGACAGGTAAGAGACAGGCAGGTAAGAGACAGACCGGTGAGACAGGTAGGTAAGAGAGGCAGACAGGTAAGAGAGACATGCAGGTAAGAGACAGACAGGTAAGAGACAGACAGGTGAGACAGGCAGGTAAGAGACAGACCGGTGAGACAGGCAGGTAAGAGACAGACAGGTAAGAGAGACAGACAGGTGAGAGTGACAGACAGGTAAGAGAGACAGACAGGTGAGACAGGCAGGTAAGAGGCAGACAGGTAAGAGAGACAGACAGGTGAGAGTGACAGACAGGTAAGAGAGACAGACAGGTGAGACAGACAGGTGAGAGTGACAGACAGGTAAGAGAGACAGACAGACAGGTAAGAGAGACAGAGAGGTAAGAGACAGACAGGTAAGAGAGACAGACAGGTGATAGAGACAGACAGGTAAGAGAGACAGACAGGTAAGAAAGACAGAGAGGTAAGAGACAGACAGGTGAGAGACAGACAGGTGAGAGTGACAGACAGGTAAGAGAGACAGACAGGTAAGAGAGACAGAGAGGTAAGAGACAGACAGGTGAGAGACAGACAGGTGAGAGTGACAGACAGGTAAGAGAGACAGACAGACAGGTGAGAGACAGACAGGTAATAGACAGACAGGTGAGAGAGACAGACAGACAGGTAAGAGAGACAGACAGGTGATAGAGACAGACAGGTGAGAGACAGACAGGTGAGAGTGACAGACAGGTAAGAGACAGACAGGTAAAAGACAGGCAGGTGAGAGAGACAGACAGGTAAGAGAGACAGACAGGTGATAGAGACAGACAGGTAAGAGAGACAGACAGGTAAGAGAGACAGAGAGGTGAGAGTGACAGACAGGTAAAAGAGACAGACAGGTAATAGACAGACAGGTGAGAGAGACAGACAGACAGGTAAGAGAGACAGACAGGTGATAGAGACAGACAGGTAAGAGAGACAGAAAGGTAAGAGACAGACATAAGAGACAGGCAGGTAAGAGAAACAGACAGGTAAGAGAAACAAACAGGTAAGAGACAGACAGGTGAGAAAGACAGACAGGTGAGAGAGACAGACAGGTGAGAGAAACAGACAAGTAAGAGAGACAGACAGGTGGAAGATGAAAGGGACAGGTGATGTGACGGTTGCTGACATGAAATGGGCAACTAAATCAAAGAGGGTGACAGATAGGATCAGACATGGTGCATATGTGATTTTTTATTTATTTTTAAATGTTGAAATCAAATTTTTAATTGGAAATCTATCTATCTATCTATCTATCTATCTATCTATCTATCTATCTATCTATCTATCTATCTATCTATCTATCTATCTATCTATCCATCCATCCATCCATCCATCCATCCATCCAATTATTCATCCACCCATCCATCAACCCACCCACCCATCCATCGCTCTAACTATCCATCCATCTATCCATAAACTTCCAAACTTTTTTCAAAACTTTTTTTCAAAACAAGGCTTTGTCAAGCCAATATTCAAAGTTACAGTTGTGAATTTATTGAATGTAAATTCATTTTAAGAACTGGAATTTAAAAGGCATTCTTAGTTCAGATCTGAACTGTGCTCAAAAAAATCAGCAGTCTCAGCACATATCAGCCGACACTCACTTTTTGTAAATATCCATGTAGGCTTCCCTGAACATCCTCCTCTTCCGCATATTTTCGCTTAAAGTAGGCGACTTTCGACGTTGTCGACCGTTGAGGGCACTCTTAGAGGAAAGACTCTGCGGATAAGCACACAAGGACTCTGTGAAACTGGCTTTGCAACTGGATGGACATTGAATTTTTACAAATGTAACAGATCTCTCTTTCAATCTCTCGCTGGGGATGACGATTCACCTTCAAACAATGCCATCATCTGTGTCCTCAAACACCATGGCCCGGTTTCACAGAGAGGGCTTAGATTAAGCCAGGATTAGACCTTAGTTCAATTAGGAAATTTAAGTAGCTTTTATAAACATGCCTTGGAAAAAAAAAAACATTACTGGTTGCATCTTAAGATAAAACAATGGCTCTGCCATATTTTAAGATATGTCAGTGCTAGAGTTAAGACAGCTCAAACATGCATTTTAGTCTGGGAGGTTTAAGCCTTGTCTGTGAAACAGGGGGTATATGTCATGGGTAAAGTGGATTAGGTTAGACTACAGTCAGTGTGTTATGTAACAATGTCTGTGTGTGTTGTGTTTTAATTACCTGAGGACTGCTTCACGCAGACACACTCACACGTCTCTCTGACAAATCCTCTATTCACCTGAGGCTCTTTTCTCTGGCTCACACACATTGCCTAATGGTTCCTAGTCAGAGAGAAAAAGACCGAGAGAGATATCGTTTACTGGATCCTACTGTTTCCTATCTGATTTCAGTTGACTAAAGTTAAATTGGTGTGAATGTGTGACAACTAGCACTGATCTTCCTTACATACAGATCAGTGCAGTTCTGTCTCAAAGAAGCTAAAACAAATCGCACAGTATAAATGCAATGGCATCTGCAGGAAGCTGTGCTTTAGTTGCACAATGTCTTGCTGCTGCGTTTTCAGGTTCAAAGAAACGTGCCGTGTGCTCTGTCAATAGCGGTGCGGGGCACAATAACCGTGGGTGGGTAGATTAGTGTGGGCTGCATGTCAGTGTGTGCGCTAGAAAGAGAGACAGAGAGAGAGAGAGAGAGAGAGAGAGAGAGAGAGAGAGAGAGAGAATATAAACCAATAAGGTTTTTGTCTTTACTGTACATTCTTTTAGTTGCATTTAAATACAGGGACGATATTGGATGCCATTTTGGTGACGATCAGTTATTACTGTAAACGTGATTAAATTGTATCATTTTAAAATAATTTTAACACAGGTCCTGTTTAAGCTATTACGATGTACTGAAAACAAGGATTTCATAAAGCAACATGATGACAAAGTTCATATGATGTTCATGTAAGAGAATTCTGGCAACGTCCCATTCACCATACATTAATTAAAAATTCTTACAGTATTCTTAATTATTATAATTAAGGCAATTCATATTTTAACAATATTTTAACATTAAAGTATTTTTGTCTTGATAAAGGTGCACTCTGGCCAATATAACAGTTGTCTAGTATGGATAAAAAACCCTGCAAAAGCAATAATTTTCACTTTAATACTATTGTAGAGCTATGATTCATTCAGCAAAATTGTCCAAAAATTAGAGTTACAAAGATCCAGTATTCTGCTGGTCATGTGATATCATGGCGCACATGAGGTAACTTGTTCCATGTAAATGAAAGCATCTGTAATTATGTTAGTAATTTTAATGGAAAATTCATCTAAAATGTACAAATTCATTTTTAGGGGTAAAACTTTTTAATGAGGAAAAAAAATAAGTGCATCTTTAAATATATAATTTTCCCGTAAATGAAAAAAATATTTATACTCTTTACTTTACTTTTTTTATATATATATTTATTTATTCTGCGGTAAAATTGAAACAAAATAGTTTTTTAACCGTATCGTAGCTGTTCTTTACTGTAGTATGCTACATTATCTTTTAAGAATGTTATTTTCATTTTTCTTTTTTACAGTGAGTGTACCAAATAAGTACATTTAATAACTGAAAGTCCAACATGCATGCATAATGTGATAGTGCAGTACATTCAGCTACTCAACTGTCACGCTAATGAATGAATCACAGAACGCGCATTTTCCAATAAAAAAATAAAAAAATAATTCAAACTATAAAATGGGTTTGTTATAGGCTATAAACTATTATATAAGTGCACCCCTATAACTGTTGCAAAATAAACAAATGCATGCAGTAAAATGTAATGATGATATTAAAATCCAATATGATTAACAAAGGTAAATGATCCTACCTTATTTATAAAGCAACATTAACAGTCCCTGCACGCGCGTTCATCAGATCAGAGGTTTAAAAGAGCTCATATTGTGCCGAATGTAGCCGCTTTCAGCTCCGCGTGAGCTTGACGCTTCGCCCCCAGATGTCGAAGTCTAGCTTTTGATATAATCCCTGTAGTATTCAGCTCACTCTCGGCTCTTAAAATATCCTCTTTCTGTTCAGAAAGCAATAACAGACTGCACCGGCTCCTGATTGGTCGACACTGAAACAGATGTTTCCTGTTGCTAGGAGAGTCACTAAGCAATGATGACGCTCCTGCATCAAACTCCATTCTTCTCGCATCCTCTGCCGCTGCGTTTCCTCCTCCTCTCTCTGGTTTGCGTATTTCTTAACATATGGCTTATCTAATTATAATCATTTTAGTTTTAAAAGGTTTTATTGCTCATATACTCCGACAACTTATCTCACTGGCATACATTTCAAAACCTCTTAAATAATATTTTAACCTCACATCTCCAAGCTTTATCAGCCTATCTCGTTCAAGCATAAGCAATTCTTCCACTATGCAAACAGTAAATAAATTAAATTTGGGCTTTTTTTTTGCAATTAATTTTTCTTTTTCAATTTAACACGTGAAACACAGTATATACGCAATTAATGCATACTCTCAGAAAAAAAGGCACAAAAGCTGTCTCGGTGGCACCCTATCAAAAGATAGGCCTACACACATATTGGTACCAAAAGTGTAGGCCTATATTAGTATAGTAAATATTAGACAGCATAATTTTTTTCTGTCATCCTTTGGCTGCGCTACAGTATACGATCATGCTATTATTCATTCAAGTGCTGCTAAACCATTCAAGCATGATAAGATGAAAAAAAGTAGGCTACTCAAATATCACGCACAGAATACATTGAGTTTCGCGCTTGAACGGACAAAAACTTTCAAAATTCCTGTTTTGTAGAGTATCCTCGTAAGCATATTCTTAAATGAGTTAAACTGAGTTAAATAAAGCAAAGAGTTGGATGCGTGTCAGAGCCGCGTCATGCCTTAAGGTGACAGCAGCCTAATAAACCTGCTGCTGTTTGTCATTAATGTTAATCAAAGAACAAAATACAGAGAAAAATCAATCCCCTATTAAAGCTTTAATAAGGATTATTCTAGATTTAATTTATAATTTATGCAGTGAAGGCTGTGCAATGTTTGATTATATTCGCCACTGGCAAAACCAGCAAGGCAAGTTTGAGAGGTGACACCCTGGCAAATCTCGTGAGAATCACGACTTGCTTTACGGCACAACGTCACATACATCAACAACATATGAAGCAGCCTCTATGGAAGACACTAGCACGCATTTCAGACGTGAATCATGGCAGAGTCGACGAAGAAAACGAAGAAAGCGCGGTCGGAAGAGTGAGTGGTATTTACGACAAGTACTCCACAGCGACTCTAGGGGTCGCTGTTTGACAAAAACGGAAACTGAATTGTATGCCTTTAAAGGAGAACTCTCATTTTTTTTGTAAATTTGGAGTGCTGTCAGTACAGAGAACAACGACAAAAATCGGTGTTGCCTACACCGTGTTATCCTCTTTTTAAAATTTGCACCCTGTTGACTTCAATGGGGCAAGTTTTAAACCTGCTTTTAGCCTCTTAACATCCTTGATGTGTCATTACAAGTGCACAGCCATGTTAGATGATTCCTTCAGAGTGAACACGGGTGAATCTGACTGCAGTAGATGTGAAAGATATGAATAAAAGTGATGTTAATTCAGCCAGCGCACATACCTGTATTTACATCCTGTTTTCGGTCGAAGTCCACAGTAGTCGACTGTCGAGTTCACGCGCATAGGTTTAGTTACCTATGATCCTGTGAACCTAAAAGCAGGTTTAAAACTTGCCCCATTGAAGTCAACAGGGTGCAAATTTTAAAAAGAGGATAACACGGTGTAGGCAATACCGATTTTTGTCGTTGTTCTCTGTACTGACAGCACTCCAAATTTACAAAAAAATGTTAATTTCAATGTTCTCCGGAGTTCTCATTTAAAGCACTGTTTACAAGGTTACATGGGTCAAAAACAACGAAAGCAATAACTGTTTTTGTGCAGTTTAGCAGGGCAGGTAAAAAACTGAACCGGCCCGGCTGGTTGTTTCTACATCATTTTGGAGAATCAATGTGAAAGTATTAGAATATAAAAATATATGAAAAACTTTAATTTTAGGTGCGATTAGGTGTGTAGTACATTTTTTTTAATCAGCTGACAGCACAAAAATATATAAAACACTCTCTTCCCAGTTTCATACACCCTTTCCATCAGAATCAGACAGCCCGATTACCAGATGAGAGATCATATGGTTGGTTACAGTCAATTATACATTTTTCTCCGCCAGTATCACCTATTTTTGCAGCTGTGATACACTAAGATCAATGCATAGTGTTACACGAATAAAGATTTATTACCATTCTAAATCATAACGAAATAAAACAGAAATGCCAGAAAAGTCATGTCTTAGGGATATGTCTTTAATGATGGACAAAAATATATGCATTTATCTTCAAAAAGACTATGAACGCATGCAAAACAGGCACTATTGATTTTTAAAACACAGAGGTCCATGCATCTGTAATGTTTCAGAGTTGTCCATGCTAATCTCCAATATCACTGGCTATAAATGAAAACTCCATATAAGTTTGACAAGATCAGGCACTTTATATATGCATAAAGCATTACAGACATGCATTAAAAAAGAGTTTGGGTTTTAATGTCATGAGGACAGTGTTTGGATTGTCAGAAAAAGATTTTCTTGGACATGCATAAGACTATTTTTGGTAAGTAGGATTGGTCTCTTTTCATGCAATTACAATGAATGGGGATCGGAGCTTTCAAGCTTCAAAACGGATTCACAAGCATCATAAAAATAGTCCATGTGACTTGGGCACTCCAGCTCTTCTCAAACCAAACAATAACTTTGTGTGAGGAACAGGCTGAAATCTATTCAGTGATAATCCACAGTGGTCTGTTAAGCATTTGTGATCAGATCATTTAGTCATTGAGTCAGATGAATCCGAAAACCAGACCAGTTGATTCAAATGAATCAAATGAAGCAGATTGAGTGAAAGGATTCATTTGCTGATCATATTCGCGCATAAACATAAAGAGTAGATCAAAGTCGGATGTAGTCTTTTTGAAGCCTGACCACACCAGTCCTCATTCACTTCCATTAATGAAAAGAGTTTAAAAAAAAATGCAACTTTTGTGTTCCACAGAAGAATGATATAAAGTTTGGAACATCGTGAGGGTGAGTAAATAATGACAGAAATTTCATTTTTGGGTGAACTATGCTTTAAGCATAGTTAAGTCATTTGGTGATATTGCTTATTCTGGAACACTGTCCAGAACTATAAATGATAGCATATTTTTATGTAAAATGTAATAAAAACAAACAGCTTCAGTGTCATCAGTTGGAGAGCATGAATGAAAGTGCAGTTTTCCACTCATTTGGGCTTTCAAAACCTCGCCAATAACCACCAACTGTGTTCTGGTGTGGGTCTGAACTTGAGGCATTTAATCATTTCAAATCAATCCTCCATTCATTAAATCACTAGGTGACAATCCCTGTGGCTCGGGCAATAATGCGTTTTGATTGGTTGCTGTTGGGGTTAAAGAGAGTAGTCTGTATATACTGTGATGTCATTTCCTGGTTACCAGATAAAAGGCTGTATAAAGTGCTCTCAGGGAGAAGAAGAGTGGTGTGGCGTGGGTGTTTCTTTGTGTTTCCAAGATATTCAGAATTACATGCCTTATCTTTGTTTGATACTATTAAAAGCTGTTTGTTCATTCCCGTTTTTTGTGGGGGTTTTTTGGCCTTGGCTGTCTCCTCCTTCCCAAAGGAATTTCCAGCTGAAATAAGAGTGATTACATTTCTGTCTCTCTCCTCTAAGCATCCAGTAGTGTGTGCCAGCGGCAGACCTGTTGGTTTCCGCTCTCCTTCATGTCCTGCCAGTGAAGAAGTTCCTCCTCGCCGCTGCTGTTCTGGCCCAGAGCCACCCAGCCAATCATCTCCTTGCGTTTCATATTCCGCCGATTGTAAATGGAGACCATTAATGTGACGTCGGACAGTTGGAACAGCGCCACCTGGAAGACAAACGTCTCCTTGAAGACCGGATTCGGCTGACTGCGACGGATGGATGTCTTACAGCGGGATATCTCCTGTCCCATAGAGTTCAACAGAGTGAGCTTACCAAACGTATCTGAAAGAGAAAGACAGGTCACTAAATCTCTACTGAATGAATATGTTTAAAAAAAAAGCATTTCTACATCAACCTTTGTGTGATTTATTCCATCTAAACAGTTTTGAGCCCCAATGATCGAAATTTTTGTTATTAGATAGCAATTATCTGTAAGTTGTGTTATTTTGGACATTAAAAGCTTTATGTCTATTTATGTCTATGTAATTGTGGGGTTTTAATAATTAATTTATACTACCATTCAAAAGTTTGGGACCATACGTTTTTTCTTTTTTTTTTCTTCAGAAGGGACACAATAAATTTAGTCAAAAGTGACATTTATGTTAGTTTTTTTTTTTTTTTTTTACTTTCTATTCATCATATGTTCCTGAAATCACGGTTTCCACAAAAATATTAAGCAGCACAACTGTTTTCAACATAGATAATAATAAAAAATGTTACTTGAGCATTAAATCAGCAAATAGAATGATTTCTGAAGGATCATGTAATCAGATTACTTTTTTCAAGTAACTAATAAAGTAATGCATTACTTTAAAATTATATCTGAGTTACTTTTTCAAATAAGTAACGCAAGTTTTCCCATTTATAGACTGGCACCTCTTCTGTCCCCATGTTGAGAGAAATCGGGATTAGGTGCAGAGGGGTTGTGTGCACAGTGTCTACACTAAATGTGACCATGCATTTACTCATCTCACTTGCACAAAAAACAGATTTAGTATTAGTATAGTAAGGGAGTAACGCAATATTGTAATGCATTACTTTTAAAAGTAACTTTCCCCAACACTGGGATCATGTGACACTGAATACTGAAGTAATGGCCATCACAGAAATACATTTTAATATTAAAATATAAAAGTTTTTTTTTTGTAATTGTAATAATATTTCAACATTACTGTTTTTATTGTATTTTTAATCAAATAAATTCGGGTTAGGTAAAGATAAGAGACTTCTTAACAGACTATGGTAGAATAGGTTGGTACAGTAACAAATATTGTTTTATTTTGACCCTTGGCTTAAGGCCAATTCACACCACACAGACAAACACCAATAAACACGTTTTGTTGTGTTATGTCAGATCAGTGTGTTACCCCTGTTGGCGCTTGTTTTCAACTGACTGACCATGTTCAATCAGTGTTTGTTGGTGTCTGTTGGGGCGGTGTGAACATGACAGTTATTTTTCGTTCAATTTTAAATCCAACTGCCAACTTGTTTGTTGGTGTTTGTCTGTGTGGTGTGAATTGGCCTTTAGGATGATCACTAACACAAAACTGTGACTCAGCATGATAACAGAGAACAGTATGTGTCTGTCTGTGTATGTTTGTGTGGTTTTCTCCGGTGGTAACTCGTCGACTTGATGCGAGAGGTGTGTGAAAAGATCTGGGGCTCTGTGATCGATTAAATGTCATGTAACTCTATTCACCCAGGAGCATCATTGCGAGATGTGACTGTAAGGCGATTAAGATTCATACAAACAACATGAACTCTAAAAGCCTGATGTTTGACCCACAACACGTGTGAGGATGACGCATTCAAAATGTGCATGTACAAATGTGTGTTCTAGCAGCTCGTTCGTTTAGAAAGGATTTATTGCAGTACATTTACTCTGAATCAATATCAGACGGCTTTACAAAAGGTTATTTGCCCAAGAGTCACTCCTGATGGTTTAATGATGCCTGTGAATGTGTTTCTGAGCCTGTTAGTGTGAGTGGGACGGTGTGTTTACCTGGAGGTCTGTTGAGTGCGAAGTTTCGGAAGTGGCTGCCTTTAATGATCTCCACAGACAGGCGTCCTGTGGTGGCGTTATACGATAAACCCAGCAGTAGTTCTGGATTTCCACCGTGAGACACAGACTGACTGGAGGAAGCACTGTCACTCTGTGCGCTGAAAGACGCCTGGGAGTCTATTGTCTGCGGGCAGGGAGATGGAGAGATGCCAATGTGACCTGATTCGTTGGTATTTCTACGTAAAGTGTAGTTAAACATAGTTTTTCAACACATGAAGACACTGTAAAATTGTGCAAATATCCTCTCCGGACACTTTTGGCCGTTAATGTACAACCCCATTTCGAGAAAAGTTAGGACATTTGGTAAAATGCAATAAAAATCAAGTATTTGTGATTTGTTCATTCTCTTTAGCCTTTTATTTACTGACAAAAGTACAAAGAAAAGATTTTCAATGTTTTTCACTGACCATGTTAATTGTATTTTGATTTTGTTTGGCTGCAACACACTCCAAAAAAGTTGGGACAGAGGCATGTTTACCACTGTGTCACATCACCTTTCCTTATAATTACACTTTTTAATCATGTGGGAGTTGAGGATACTAATTGTTGCAGTTTTGCAAGTGGAATTTTTGCCCAATCTCGCCAGATGCAAGACAGCTGCTCAACAGTCTGTGGTCGTCGTTGTCTGATTCTTCTTTTCATGATGGGCCGTACATTTTCAATTAGAGACAGATCTGGACTGGAGGTGTAGAGTGTCTATGAAACCACACTGTTGTAGCATTATGCAGAATGAGGCCTGGCACTGTCTTGCTTCCCAGGAAAGATGTCATCTTGATGGCAGTATATGTCTCTGTACAATCCCAACATCCACCTCCACATCAGTGGTACCTTCACACGTATGCAAGTCACCCATGCCGTTTGCACTGATGAACCCCATACCATGACAGATGTTTGATTTTGCACCTTCTGCTAATGAAAGTCTGGATGGTCCCTTTCATCTTTAAGACTGAGAACTCAATGTCTGGTTTCTCCAAAAACAAGATGAAATGTGGACTCATCTGACCACAGCACACATTTCCACTGTGTTTTTTTGGATAATCTGAAATGAGCTCAGGGCCAGAGAACTGGCATCATTACATAAAATTGATGTATTGCTTTCTCCTTGAAATATAAATACTTTGTAATCTTGAATTGTTCAAGAATTCTCTCCTGAAATTTGGCACAATATGATGACCTATCTTTGCTTGCAAAGACTGAGATGCTCCTTTTATACCCAATCACGATACCCTCACCTATTACCAGTCCTCCTGCTTATTGTGGACAGTTTAACTTGGAATATTTTCACTTTTATTTTGTCTGTCACAACTTTTATGGAATGTGTTGCCGCCATCTATGTGTTGCCGGACGTATCTGCGATAATTAATGCGATATGGCTCAGCTTGTCAGTGAACTACGGCTCTGTGTAGTAAATGCCGCTCCATCTGAAAGCAGGTGATGGCGATTTACTACTAATCAAGGAACCGGCTTTACTGACGAGATGCGCATAACAATGTCATGCGATCTATCGCCCAGCCCTAATTAATATATTTACAAATTACAATTAATTTGCCCATAGTTTACATCAAGAAATACTGTCAGAGTACACTGTTATATTGACACCATGACTAAGCATTTTGACTATCTTGTTTGTGAACAATGACACAAGGACTTGTCATTCTGATGGCACTGATATGGTCATTGATAAATACTTTTGAGAGATGAACTAATGATTTTTAAAAAGTTACAGGCTTTTGCAGGTAATCCATTGTGTGGTGCATGTTTGCATGAATTTGCAAATGGTTTGCAAATGTACTAAATGTTGTTGCAAATGTTGTTTGAGAAATGTACCAAAGCGACTATACCATTTTGTATGCACCAACATAATGTAATCTAGTTTGATGAATTTATTTAGGATGGATGGATGGATGGATGGATGGACAGATTAACGGATTGATGGATTGACTGATAGATTTACGGATTGATTGATTGACGGATTGATGGACTGACGGGCGATAGATAGATGGATAGAAAGATAGATTTATTTATTTTTTACGGTTGACCTAACATTTCATATAAATACATATTTAAAAAATACAAATAGTATCTGTATTTAATACATATAAAATTGTGGTGGGGCAAAAAAATAAAAAACTTAACTAAACTGGCCCAACCACACCAGTTTAAAAAAAGAAAAAAAGAGAGTATTATCATAGCATTTTACACACCTTGAGATTACAGCGTGGCTCCAGCAGCAGCGTGATCTCGAACCTGCCTGTGTGTTGCAGCCTGCTCAGTCTGTACATGGCCTCTCCCATCATCCTCTCCCTGTTCATCTTCCCCAGCGCGTACAGGCGGAACCGCAGCGCAGAGGAACCCAAATCCCCTGGCTCTAGATGCGAAAACCGGAAAGTCTCCTCGAACCTGGGCAAGGAGCCTTTCTGCACGGCCGTCTTGTGCCTCTGCCGTTTCCCAGGTAACAGCACCACGTGCACCTGCCAGGAGTCCATGCCACTCCGAGCCTTGTCTGGAATGTCTTGGGCCAAAATCACGGTGACCAGGAGTCTGTGGGTTTCAGCCCGGTAGTCCAGGGCAATTATGAGGTCACCACATATTGAGATGTGTCCACGAGGAGAAGAGCTCAAAGGGTGGGACGGAGATTGTTCATGCTGTTAGAGAGTGGAAAAACACACACACACATACTCAATGCATATATAAACAAACAGATCTAAACACACACTCACACACATCAAACACAACCTCCCACCTCTTACACCTCTCTTAACCAAGTGAGAAAGATTTTACTGTGAAAACCTTATACACGAACACGAGGTGTTTCCATTAGCAATGGCTATGAGAGCTATGGAGCAGATGACTCATGAATATTCATTAGAGTTTAGTTCTCATAACTGTGAAGATCTCTGTGGAGAGATTTAGAGGATCTAATTATAAATGGAAAAGTTAAAACATAGACATTAAATTATGTATAAATCTAAATCTCTTATATTTCAAATGTTTAAAAGTTTGGGGCTGGTAAGATTTTGTTTCGTTTTTGAAAGACAACATTTACAGTAAAATACAGTACAGTATACAGTAAAAAACAGTACAGTACAAATACAGTAAAAAACATAATATTGTGAAATATTATTACAATTTAAAATAACAATTTTTTTCTATTTTAATATATTTAATTCCGTAATGTAATTTATCCCTGTGAGGGTAAAGCTGAATTTTCAGCACTATTTCTCCAGTCTTCAGTGTCACATGATCCTTCAGAAATCAGTCTAATATGCTGATTTGCTGCTCAAGAAACATTTATTATTATTATCAATGTTGAAAACAGTTTAACAGCTCAATATTTTTGTGGAAACCGTGATGCATTTTTTCAGGATTCTTTGATAAATAGAAAGTAAAAAAAAAAAACCCCAGCATTTATTTAAAATAGAAATCTTTGAAACAAATACAAATGTCTCTTTTGATCAATTTAATAGATCCTTGCTGAATAAAAGTATTAATTACTTTAAAAAAAACAAAAAAACATTGGACTGACCGGCAGTGTATGTAGCTAGGAAGTATAAAAAGTATAAGCACACACACCTCAGGGCTCCATGTAGGGAAACTATCCGTAGCCCCACTGTTGTCATAGCCATGGTTGTCAACTGCCAGGCTCCTTTGTGGGGTTTGCCGCCCCATGCTGCCCGGGCGACTGCCCTCATACCTGGGTAGATCCTCCAGACCGTCCCCTGTGTCCTGGGAGCCCACAGAAATCTGCTCCGCCATCAGAGAGAGGGGGTCTGTGGGAGTTCGGCTCTCAGGAAGAGGGCTCTGCGATAAGGGGTCTCTCGGCTCAGACCCAAAGCGTCGCCTGGATGAGAGGGGATCTTGAAAACTCTGCACACTGTTTCTCTCAGCTTCTACATGGAGAGGGAGAAAGAACGAGACATAATTATTTCATATGCCTAAACTAATGTGTTGTCGGCTAACACTTTATAATAAGGTCCCATTAGTTACTGTTAGTGAATGCATTAAAGGGATAGTTCACCCAAAAATATAAATGTTGTCATCATTTACTCACCCTCATGTTGTTCCAAATCTATGGATGCTTGTTTCTGCCACAGAATAAAAAATAAAACAGTCAATTCTGACTTTTTTTCTCGCAATTGCGAGTTATAAAGTCAGAATTGCGTGATATAAAAGTCGCAATTACGTGTTTTTTTCCCCTTTATAACTTGCAATTGTGACTTTATATCACACAATTCTGACATTACAACTTGCAATTGCAAAAGGTCAGAATTGCGAGATGTAAACTCACAATTGTGAAAAAAAGTCGCAATTTTTTTTTACATTTATTTATTCCGTGGCAGAAACAAGCTTCCATACAAACCTGGTAGCCATTGACTGCCATAGTTCTTTTTTCTATACTATGGATTATGGAAGTCAATGGCTACTACTAACATTCTTCATAAAATATATTTTGTGTTCAACAGAGAAAGAAACACGTAGAGGTTTGGAACGACATGAGGGTGAGTAAATTATGACAGAATTTTCATTTTTGGGTGAACTATCCCTTTAATTAACATTATCTAAAAATGAGCAATACATATGCTACAGAATTTATTAATCTTCGTTAACAATAATTAATAAAAATACAACTGTTCATTGTTAGTTCATAATAAGCTCAGGTCCATTAAATAATATTAACATGAATAATGTATTAGTAAATGTTGAAATTAATATGAATCACAATTGCTAAATGCTTTATAAGTACTTTTTATTGTTAGTTCATCTTAACTAATGTAGTTAACTAATGTTAACAAATGGAACCTTATAGTAAAGCGTGTCACAGTGAATAGTTAAATAGAAAAAACGCACAATGAAGGAGATACTCTGAACGTCTTTTAAAGGGGTTGTTGATTATGATTTCACTTTTCTAACTTAAGTTAGTGTGTAATGTTGCTGTTTGAGCATAAACAACATCTGCAAAGTTACAATGCTCAATTTCAAAGCAAAGGGAGATATTTGCTTTTAAAGAAATTGCTTTTTAAGGACTACAACAAACGGCTGGTAGGGACTACATGACATTCCTCCTGGGTTAGTGACATCACCAACCCTAGAATTTTCATAAACCCCGCCCCCTGAACACGATTTATAGATTATTAAGACAGAATATGCTAATCAATGACTAGAAGATAACTACACATCAGCTAGCCTACATAAATTCATCAACTAATCATTCAGAAATGTCCTATTGCTTCTACATGTTGTCACTTCTTCTTGAGTCTCTCCATCATTTACTCCGTTGACATCATCTGACTCCGGTTTGAACATAAAAGGCTTTGAAAAAGTTTTGAAATTTTCAGTGCATGTCTGTGTGAGGTAAAATGACACAAGCTGTTGAAGCTCCGCCCTCTGTGCCGGGAGCAGCAGCTCATTTGCATTTAATGGAACAGAAACAAAACGGTGTGTTTTTGCTCACCCGCAAAAAGTGACAACTTTAACATGCTATATAAAAATATCTGTGGGGTATTTTGAGCTAAAACTTCACATACACACTCTGGGGACACCAGAGACTTATTTTACATCTTGTGAAAAGGGCATTATACCACCCCTTTAATCTGATAACCAACACAATAAACAGAAGAAACACAACCACATCCACACTGATGTTAAACATGGGAGTCTAAACAATCCAGGACAAAGAACTGAAAGGAACTGAGGGCTTAAGTACAAGGGCAAACAAAGGAGCTAACAAGATCATTAACGAGGGACAAGTGAATAGGAAGAATCAATGAAACGCATGGGAAAACTGGGTCAAAGGAAAACAGCCAAACAGAAACTGAACAAAACAGAATATATCCCTGACAAAGTGTTACCAAAACTGTGTTTTATCTCAGATGCTTCCCCTAAAATTCCTTGTCATAAATAAAAATACAAATAATGTAGGTAGTCCAGGTAATTTAGTCATAGGAGAACTTAAAATTGTATTTTTTAAATTATTTAATTTTCAAACTGCAAGACTTTTGATTGCAGACTCTGGTGTCTTGGTGAATCTGAGCAGTTTGAGACATCTTTGAGACCTTTGCTGAAACTCCAAGGGAAGTTCCCATTTCTGAAGTCAGGAGAAAATTTTAAGAAGCAAAAGTCTCCATTTAATCTCATTCCTGTCAAACAACTGAGATATTGATAAGACCTCATTTGTACATTTTAATTCCACTGGGTGAGTCCAATAAATGGAGGGCTATATTTAGCAGAAACAATTTAGCAATAGACTTTTGATAGAGAGCTAATGACACAATTAACAGCTCCGTCACACACACACACACACACACACACACACACACACACACTTCCCTGAACGTTTAGCAAATGAAATTTTATTGACACTCTGACAGTCATCATAATTGCAGGACAAGCTCATTTGACCAATCAGACTCCCCGGAGCAGATGATAATGATGGTAATTTACGGCTTTAAGTGCTTGTCCTACGTGATTTCACTGAATGGAATCTGTTTCAGGGTACAAACTGTTCTACTCCACAGCAGCGAACAATTAACTGCAGACGGGTCCATTCGCTTTGTTACCATGCCAACCGGAAAGACGCTTTTCCATAGCAACTGATTCTGTGATGACCATTCCGAGAAATAAAGCTCCATACAGCAAGAATTCAATAGACACAAACAGCCGACTGGAAGCTGTTTTAGTTGTGATATGTCACATTATAACGTACAGTCAGTCAGAGATTAGAGATGTTGACTGAGCATTAGGGAGATTAACAGTGATGTGACAAGAGTCACATTTATAAATATCTGTAAGAGGGTTTGGGTTTGTATCACCTTCTGAAACATAGGTTAGCTTTATTCCACAAACCACTGGTCAGCACAGTGACACTATACATTTCTGTTCAATTGGAAAAATAATTTTGGTTTACCACAGTGTTACTTTAGTATTATTTATACACTATTATAGTATTTATTCATATTTTGATTAATAGAATTTTTTAATATATATAAAAAAATATTTTATATTTTCAGTTTTCATTTGAATTTTAGTTCAAATTTTAATCATTTTGTTATGTGCTTTTGTAATGTTTTATCGATTTTGTAAATTTTTATTTCAGTCTTAGCTTTAGTAATTTTAGTACTTCAACTTTTTACGACAACATTTCATTCTGAGCAAACATGCTTAGTTTTATGAATTTATGATGCTTGGGAAGCTAACAGCAAATTCTAAACTATCAGCCATTTCAACATTTTAAGCCTAATCTTTTTCTATCAGTTTCCATCCCTTTGAATATGCATTGATCTAGTTAATTTGCATAACAATGGTACACTGACAGTAAAATTTAATGCTGTCCTTTTAATTTAATTATGTCTTTTTCACGATTATATATTATAACATTTCAATAAATACATTTATTGTTGTGATATGAATAATAAAACAAACACTTAGGTTAAAGCATAAGGTTAGGAGGCAGGCAAACACATATAAATAAATTATAAAAATTAAAGATAAATAAGGGTTTTAGCTGTAATGGTATCTTCTCATTTATTTGAAATTGTCCTGTGGCATCCTATGACATGCTAATTTTGCATACCTAATTTTAAATGTTGAATATGAGTCCACACATACAGTACACCACATATACACTATTATTGCCAAAAGTTTTGGGACGTCTGCCTTTACATGCACATGAACTTTAATGACATCCCATTCTTAATCCGTAGGGTTTAATATGGAGTTGGCCCATCCTTTAACAGCTTCAACTCTTATGAGAAGGCTTTCCACAAGGTTTAGGAGTGTGTTTATGGGAATTTTTGACCATTCTTCTAGAAGCACATTTGTGAGGTCAGGCACTGATGTTGGACAAGAAGGCCTGGCTCGCAGTCTCCGCTCTAATTCATCCCAAAGGTGTTCTGTCGGGTTGAGGTCAGGACTCTGTTCAGGCCAGTCAAGTTCCTCCACACCAAACTCGCTCATCCATGTCTTTATGGACCTTGCTTTGTGCACTGGTGCACAGTCATGTTGGAACAGGAAGGGGCCATTCCCAAACTGTTCCCACAAAGTTGGGAGTATGAAATTGTCCAAAATGTCTTGGTGTGCTGAAGCATTAAGAGTTACTTTCACTGAAACTAAGAACCCCAGAAAAACAACCCCACACCATAATCCCTCCTCCACCAAACTTTACACTTGGCACAATGCAGTCAGGCAAACACCGTTCTCCTGGCAACCACCAAACCCAGACTCGTCCATCGGATTGCCAGAGAAGTGTGATTCGTCACTCCAGAGAACATGTCTCAACTGCTCTAGACTCCAGTGGTGGCGTGTTTTACACCACTGCATCCGACTCTTTGCATTGCACTTGGGGATGTAAGGCTTGGATGCAGCGGCTCGGCCATGGAAACCCATTCCTGAAGCTCTCTAGCACTGTTCTTGAGCTAATCTGAAGGCCACACGAAGTTTGGAGGTCTGTAGCTATTGACACAGCAGAAAGTTGGCGACTTCTTCGCACTGTGTGCCTCAGCATGCGCTGACCCCGCTCTGTGGTTTTACGTGGCCTACCACTTCATGGCTGAGTTGCTGTTGTCCCCAATTGTTTCCACTTTGTTATAATAATGGCAACCTATCACAGTACCACTCTTGAATTCACTGAGCTCCTGAGAGCGACCCATTCTTTTACAAATGTTTGCAGAAGCGTCTGCATGCCTATGTGCTTGATTTTACACAACTGTGGCCATGGAAGTGATTGAAACACCTGAATTCAATGATTTGGAGGGGTGTCCCAATACTTTTGGCAATATAGTGCATTATGATCAAACCCTAACTTTCAGTGAAGATTCAAGATGGACCAAATGGATTATATTATACATTTCAATTAGATCACTAATCATCCACATGGGCCATTAGTGCTTGGACACCAGTGATTGCCGCTTGTGGCTTATATATACATTTATGAGCAAACAAGAGAATGTAGGTACGTACCTTCATAGTCAGACAGCTCTGTGCTTCCTTCTTCCTGGTCAGACAGCAGACGTTTAAATTTGTGATGTGGCCCTGGTGCGCTCTGGGTGTTGAGCTCCGTGACCCCTGAACGGAAGCTTTGTGAGCGGGAAACGGAGATCTCAAACTGCTTTGCTAACTCATCATCGCTGTCTGATAAACTGGAAACATCATCGTCATCGCCGTAACTATTCACTGCAAACACACACATGGACGGGGACAGAAGGACAAACAAAGAAACAAAAAAAAGACAAAAAATTAGACAAAGATCAATGCAGATAAAACGTATGACCTTCCAGTTTAGCTACAGGCAGAATTTGCAGCCATAATTCCAAGGTAATTCTATGTGGTTGGTAAGGTGTTCTGTGTCATTACTGTGCCATTGCTATACTAGGTGGATTCTAGGGCTGGGCTAGGAAAGGTTATTTCTTCTGCTGAACGCAAAGGAAGATATTTTGAAGAATGTCGGTAACCAAACAGTTGATGGACCCCATTGACTTCCATAGTAGGAAATAAATACTATGGAAGTCAATGGGGTCCAAAAACTGTCTGGTTACCGACATTCTTCAAAATATCTTATTTTGTGTTCAGCCGAGGAAAGAAATTCATACAGGTTTGAAACAACTTGAGGATGAGGAAATTATGACAGAAAGTTCATTTTGAAGTGAACTATTCCTTTAAGCTAACGGTTACAGTTTATTGTATTCGTTTGTGTGATTTTTTTATATTTTCTCCAACAGCCCAAGAATACATACAGGCCTATAGAATGGTGCGTAAAACAAATCCATAAGGGAAAAAACTGTAAATAATAAATCAACAGCAGATTCCAAGTGATCAAGGGCTTAGGGCGTTCCATTTAAACACATTACAAGGGCTCTGCCAGTAGTGGGCACTCGTGCAAAGTTAGCAATGACGTACATCCGAGTGAGTGAGACGGAAGGAAGTTAGTGAGGACAGGGCATAAAAAATTAGACTTAAACACAGCCCAGGTTGTTGCTAAGCAGCCCAAGTCACAAGAGTTCATCATTAAGATAAGACATTCTGATCCCTAGAAATGGCTCCAGTCCCTTGTTCAATGCAAGTCTATGGTTTGTTTGTTTTTTGGAGAAAATCAATAGTTTGATTGCTTAGAGAACCAAAAGTAAACCTCTTCTAAGCACAATCTTTAACCACCACCACCACATTTTGGGGTCGTTTTGATGAGTCTCTTATGCTCACCAAGGCTGCATTTATTTAATCAAAAATACAGTAAAACAGTAATAATGTGAAATATTATAATATAAAATAACTGTTTTTTGTTTTAATGTTTTTCAAAATGTAAGTTATTCCTGTGATCAACGCTGAATATTCAGCATCATTACTCCAGTCTTCAGTGTCACATGATCCTTCAGAGATCAGTCTAATATGCTGATTTGCTGCTCAAGAAACATTTATTATTATTATACAGTTATGCTGCTTAATATTTTTGTGTAAACTTTTTCAGAATTACATGATGAAAAGAAAATGCCAAAGAACATCATTTATTTAAACAGAATATTTTGTTACACTAAAAATAATTTTTACAGTTTTTGATCAAATTAATGCATCCTTGCCAAATAAAAGTGTTAATATCTTTCCAAAAACAATATCGTGATCACAAACTTTTGAATGGTAGGCTAGTGATGCCTTAGCAAGCACCATTAAAAACAACTCAGGAAAAAACAAAAAAAACTTTGATACAGGAAACTTTGACCACAATAACTATTTTTCTATTCTATTCCATTCTATTGAAACTGAATTGAGTGTGTAGACAAGCACGTCTACCATATGCACCTAATCACACGAGAGTGGCCAATTAGTCTCTTTGATTCTCTTTTTTTCTCTCTCTCACCCATCATAGTTCCACATCCATTCATATCACAGCATTTCACCACATCCTTCACTCACACACACACACACACATCAAATTAGGCCAAGGAGCAGCATAGAAGGTTGCCATGGTTCCCTCATGCTGAAGTGTTTTCCTTAATGTACATTCCGTACAACATAAATTATACCTTCTGTATCTGTGTAGTTCCAAACAGAGGAGCTCAGAAATAACTGCTGCAAAGAGCCCTTTGAAACAAACGTCCTTGTAGATTTCAACTGACGGGCTTTTTATATGAAACTATATAAATACCTCTCTGATTCAGTAAAACATGTACTAAACTGCTACATTCCAGTGATTAATGTTAATAAATAAATCTGTAACATTTTTAAATAAAGTTAATGTATTATAAACAAATATGAATTAACAATAAAGAACAGAATAAATATGAATTTAAAAGCATTTCATATTTCTTCCCCCCAAAAAAGAAAAGGTTTTCAGTTTGCAATTTAAAAGTGGATATTGGTGAAGCAAAACCATGTGTACCGATTTTTTTTTAAACGAATATGATGCTACTAGTTCATCTACTGTACATTAGCATCAGACTGCAGGCCAATTTGCACATTTACATGCTCTTTTCAAAATTGAACTTAAGTTCAAAACCTAACAAAACACAAAATTGAATAGGACTGATATTTGCTACATTTCTACAGTAATACCTAATTTAAATATATTATGAATCTAAAAAATGTAATACTATTAAAACAATTAGATGTAGCTGAAAACCACAGACTTTCAATTGTAATACCATCTAATACAATAATTTTGTACTGTAATGTAAACATAGACTATGTAACATACAGTATACTGCAGTTAATTTTTTTTATTTATTACAAAGGCAAATGTATATTGCTGCCTGTTGTTTGTGTTTTTAAGCTCATTCTTTTACGAGTGACAAAGTGAGTTTGTTGGGTGAAATCTTTGCTAATGTTATGGCAGAACGAGTTGATTTAAGACATGTATGAAGTGTTTTGGTAGTCAAAATCAAGTTTTAGTGCATTTCAAATGTAAAATGAACTGCTGTGCCAAGCTGATAGTTAGTTAGGGGAACAGTTTGAAGAAAAAGTGACCTAAGTATTGAGAAATGTGCCTAGCGATTGTTAAAGGTGGGGTATGTGATTTGCAAAACGGCCGGCAGATTTTGAAAATACACAACTCAAATGGTCCTACCTTCTTTCCTTTGACTCCACCCATTCAAAGAACATGGACATGGATGGGGGGAGGGGGGGATGGTACGACCGTTTGATTGACGCACTTACTGTCCAATGATTCTAGGTGGTCTTGGAAATGATTGGCTGGAGTTTTTCGAGTCCTGCCCGTTCCACAGATGATTAAATTGCTTAATTTTTATTTCAGTGCTTCTAACTCAGTGGCTGTAAGTGGGTTAGGAATAGGATTTTAAGTGATTTTGAAAAAATGGCCAAAAAAGAGAATTACATACCCCACCTTTAAAAAATAAAAAATATAACATGGTAACAACTGCAAATGTACCTGTTTATTGATAGGTGACAAACACGCCCACATCTTGCTTTCATTTTTTATTCCTAGTAATTTCCAAAACTCAGCCCCATTGACATATTTCTATCCAACCCCTTAAAGATAAATTAAATGACTTTCCTACATTTACTGGTTAACTTTTTTAAAAATGTAAACAAGATATTTTTCAGAATGTTCAAGATGAACCAGTGGTGTTTCTGTATAGATTAGACTAGGTATGATTATGATTAAATATTTGTGTGTGTGTGTGAGGGAGTGAACATGACGTGCGTATTTGATATGTGTGTACAGTGTATTTATGTGTAAATATAATGACTCTGTTTGTTCTGAGAGGATGTTCTCAGTTTACTGACTATATTAAATATCCAGAAAGATCAAACACACACACAGAAGTCTGTGTTAAATTGAGTGTCTGTGTATATAGTGTCTTTCCAAGGAACAGAATTTCACAGAAAATGAATGATGAATATGATGAACGATGAATATGATGAGTATGATGAATCTAAATAAAAGTAATACAGATATCTTAAAGCTAAAGCTAAACCCATAACTGATATTATGAAAAAATATTGCTAAATGTTATATAACAGAGAACTGGAGCCCTGGCTGATTTCCGATCAATTATATTTGTATAGTACAGTTTCACGAAAGAACACTTAAAAGCAGCTTTACAGAAAATTAACTTAATTTGAAACGTGGAAGTACGCTATTTATACGCTATATAAAAATAATGATGTGCACTAATAAATCATTGATAATAATCCATAAAATAAAAGTCATTTTGATTTCATGGTGACTTTACCACTAGAGGTACACTGTAAAAAATATATGATCAATAAGTTATGACAACATATGTTTTTACATTGTTTTAACTCATCAAAAAATAAGTTAAGCAGTTTTCAACTTTTTTTATGTTATACAAGATTCAACCCATTATTTTAAGTCAGTTTAATGTAATTTAAGTTGCAATGACTAAGCCATCCAAGTTGATTGTACTTAAAAATTTAAGTCAGTAACATAGTGCAGTAAACAGTAAAACTATTTGTGCTACAAACCACTGTTTTGATGATTACGATAATACATTTGAATAATATATGATAAATACCAATTTGTAATATCAAGCAGTATAACGGACTGGTTTTGTGCAGCTAAAAAACCTGGAGCCAGATGACAACAGAAGCTTTGTACATTCAAGTTACAAATTGCCACATCCGCTCTTATGTTAAATATAATGGATTGAGTAAGCCAAAAGTTACTGTAGCAAGGAGGAAAAACTATTTAAAAAAACGAAATAACACTAAAATTAACAAAAACAGTGGCAACAACAACTTATACAGTAAGCATGTCACCCATTTGTGACAACAACAGAACCACAAGTGATGTCTAATCTAAAACGGACGGCAGACTCAACAAAAAAATGGAGCAAGAAGACGGACCAATTCACTCGAACACCTGTTAACCCACATCTTACCAGCATCAGAGCAGCGTGACGCCTGCAGACTCCTCCTGCTCTCCAGCTCATCGGTCTCTTCGCTGATGGGAGTCAGACGCTCCATAGAGGGGGCATATTCAAACCCGTCGCCCTGACCTCGCAACACCATGGAGGACACCTCCACTCCAGATCCATGAACTAGCCTCAAGTTCTGCTCCACTTCTGAACTCTCATCTTTCACTGAGACCTCAGAGTCAACAGCCTGGCTTTGGCCGAGGCGGCGGAAGCCGTTGGAGAACGCGTCTGAGATCTGAGCGAGCCACGAAGAGAACGCTGGGATATCTGCCTGAGGAATGTCTGCCATTCCATCAGATTTCAAAGTGTTTTCCACAATGATCTGAACGCTTTCGACAACAGCTCAAAAGTAGGCCTATTTTCAGATGCACAGAAGACCCAGTGAATTCCCTCATGTTGTTACTGTTTTAAAAACAAAATCAATACAAAACATATTCACTTTGAGAACGTTTACTGCTATAGTGCAACTAACAATCACCATTTGCGTGTATGCACAGCAGACAGACATCAAATGTACAATTTCATTCAAAGTTAACTGCATTCAGCTACCTGATGAAAACCTTTTAAAATAAAACTGTTTAAACGGTTTTAAATGGTATTAAAATTCTGGATGAAACCAATAATCCAAACTTTTTAATGTCCAATAACCAATAATTGGGTGATTTTATCTTATTGTCTAAATAAAAATAAATAAAAAAAACACAAAACTAAAATCTTTTATTTTAAATGCAACAAGTTAATTAAGGCATCACAACATTATAATGTACAGTTTCAAAAATGGATTTTCATTTTGAGATTTGCCAAAGACTGCATTTAACAGTGTTATGAAATCATTTTTTAAAAAGATTAACAGTAACACTGTTAATTACAATAACATCTCATTAGTTAACATTATTTAATGCATTAACTAGCATTAATTAACATTAACTTACAATGAGCAATACATTTGTTTAAATAGGTCTATTAAATAATAACAGATACAACATATTATTATAATAATGTATTAGTACATGTTGAAATAAACATTAAGTTTAATAAATGCTTTAGAAGTATTTTTCATTTTTAGTTTCTTCATTTTAACTAACGTAGTTAACAAATGAAATCTTACAGTAAAGTGTTACCAGCTTAGCCTTGAGTGAGAGTTAGATGATGGCAAAGGTAATTTAAATGTAAAAAATATGGAAAACTAGCATGCACAATTAAATACCAATATATTTTTAAAGAATCTCAAATTTGAGCCAATAACTGATATGGAAGTGATATATTGTGCATCCCTTATAGTATATATATATATATATACTATATATATATATAGTACAAACACTTACCAGAATGGCTTCCTCAAAAAAACAAAAAAAACAATCAATTACTCCATTTAGAGCTCCTGCACCTCAGCAACTTTCTACTTATAACAAACCTTCAGTCAAACCAGTTCAGCGGCACCTGAACGCACTTCGTTTATCTAGACTCGGGACACCGCGCACGACAGACTGACTGAATATTTACTAAGGGAGCTGCTTTTGAAATAGCACGGCAGAACTTCCTCCAACACCCAGCTGATATACTGACCATGTAATGTGTGTGTGTGTGTGTGTGTGTGTACAGGTTTGTGAGGGCCAAATGGAACCATAATATACTTACATATAAAATATAACAACCAACTAGTGAGGACATTTTACTGGTTAAAAATGCTTATAATTCAGTCAAAACTTGTTTTTATTTAAATCGAGTGTTTTGCACATGTTTCTGTGATGGGTAGGTTTGGGGGTAAGGCAGGGGTTGGGTTAGGACATAGAAAATATCATTAACCTGATATAAACTCAATGGAAGTCAATGCAATGTCCTCACTAATATAGTTAAACAAACATTTGTGTGTGTGTGTGACCAAAAGGTGCAGAGTTTAATTGTATGTATAACATGTTTTCCAGGAGAAAGGGACAACCCATAGAGCACACAGAGATGTGCGTGGTTCAGTGAATATATTATGCAGATAACATGCCTGTCTGCCATTGGCCATCAAACAGACATCCCCACCCCAGACTATTATTTTCATGTGGGATAGTAGAAAGTATTTTAACAATAAAACTTTGTTAAACTCACATGAGATCGACCTATAGCAAACCACAACCATCCCACATTGAGCATTTCACTCAGATATATGCGAGTTTGAGTTCACCGTTTACAAAATAGAGCGAAAGAGTCCGCAAAAAAGTTTGTCTGAACAATATTACTGACCCAGTCCTTGGTGAATCCCAGCACGGTCTCTTCGTTTGCGCCGGCTGTACTGCTCGAGACAGGGCAGACCTCCAACACGAGCGAAACAAAGCTTCTTATTGATGAAGAGGAAGAGTATGACCAGCAAGACGACAAAGATGCCCACAGCTGACAGGAAGCCCACCGCCTCAGGAGTGACTGGTGAGGGAGTAGACACACAGATACACTGATCAGAATTATATATTCTATTCCCTAAATCAAACCTTTATGCATTTTTACATTTTCTTTTCTTATTTACCCATTTATTTAAATTGTTTCCTCTTGGGACCTGATGTACCAATGTTACAATCC
>NC_139981.1:21205817-21245817 GCF_963993115.1 Abramis brama
CTGTCTTGTTTCCCCTGTTTATACCCCAGTGTTTCCTGTGTTCTTTGTCAGGTCTTTTCCTTTCATGGCTGTTTGTTGGTGTCTTTTTATTCTTATTTCTGCTGTTCCTAGATGTTCTACTTAGTGCTGTAAAATCGATTAATCGCATCTAACATAAAAGTCTTTGTTTACATAATATAATGTGTGTGTATATTATATATATATATATATTATACACTCACCTAAAGGATTATTAGGAACACCATACTAATACTGTGTTTGACCCCCTTTCGCCTTCAGAATTGCCTTAATTCTACGTGGCATTGATTCAACAAGGTGCTGAAAGCATTCTTTAGAAATGTTGGCCCATATTGATAGGATAGCATCTTGCAGTTGATGGAGATTTGTGGGATGCACATCCAGGGCACGAAGCTCCCGTTCCACCACATCCCAAAGATGCTCTATTGGGTTGAGATCTGGTGACTGTGGGGGCCATTTTAGTACAGTGAACTCATTGTCATGTTCAAGAAACCAATTTGAAATGATTCGAGCTTTGTGACATGGTGCATTATCCTGCTGGAAGTAGCCATCAGAGGATGAGTACATGGTGGTCATAAAGGGATGGACATGGTCAGAAACAATGCTCAGGTAGGCCGTGGCATTTAAACGATGCCCAATTGGCACTAAGGGGCCTAAAGTGTGCCAAGAAAACATTCCCCACACCATTACACCACCACCACCAGCCTGCACAGTGGTAACAAGGCATGATGGATCCATGTTCTCATTCTGTTTACACCAAATTCTGACTCTACCATCTGAATGTCTCAACAGAAATCGAGACTCATCAGACCAGGCAACATTTTTCCAGTCTTCAACTGTCCAATTTTGGTAAGCTCGTGCAAATTGTAGCCTCTTTTTCCTATTTGTAGTGGAGATGAGTGGTACCCGGTGGGGTCTTCTGCTGTTGTAGCCCATCCGCCTCAAGGTTGTGCGTGTTGTGGCTTCACAAATGCTTTGCTGCATACCTCGGTTGTAACGAGTGGTTATTTCAGTCAAAGTTGCTCTTCTATCAGCTTGAATCAGTCGGCCCATTCTCCTCTGACCTCTAGCATCAACAAGGCATTTTCGCCCACAGGACTGCCGCATACTGGATGTTTTTCCCTTTTCACACCATTCTTTGTAAACCCTAGAAATGGTTGTGCGTGAAAATCCCAGTAACTGAGCAGATTGTGAAATACTCAGACCGGCCTGTCTGGCACCAACAACCATGCCACGCTCAAAATTGCTTAAATCACCTTTCTTTCCCATTCTGACATTCAGTTTGGAGTTCAGGAGATTGTCTTGACCAGGACCACACCCCTAAATGCATTGAAGCAACTGCCATGTGATTGGTTGATTAGATAATTGAACAGGTGTTCCTAATAATCCTTTAGGTGAGTGTATATGTGTATGTGTGTGTCTATACGGTGTTAGATGCAATTAATTGAGATTAATCACGATTAATCGATTTGACAGCACTAGTTCTACTCCTTGTGTTTTTGGTTGTTTTTATAACGAGTAATGATTCCTACTCTCCTGCATCTTTAAAGTTCACCAAACGTTACAACCAATTGGTGTCACTGGCCATGTTAAATACATTTTTTCCCTCAAATTATTATTAATAAAACTGATTTAAAGATAAATAAAATTAAAAAGGCACAGAGGCCTTCCTAGATAAGATTTCCCTTCTACTTAAAAGGGGTTATAAAAGTATTACAATAAGGTTCATTAGTTAACTACTGCAGTTAACATGAACAAAGAATTAACAATACTTCTACAGCATTTACTAATCTTAGTTAATATGAATTTCAACATTTACTAATACATTTTTAAAATCAAAGGTTGTATTTGTTAACATTAGTTAATGCTCTGTGAACTAACATGAACAAACAATGAACAGCTGGATTTTTATTAACTAACATTAACAAACATGAGTAAATACTGTAAATGTATTGCTCATTGTTAGTTCATGTTAGTTTATACATTAACTAATGTTAACTAATGAACCTTATTGTAAAGTGTTACTGATAAATTTATTGTAAATCCCAGAAGGAAATAACAATAAAATAGGATTCGTTAAAGGGACCCACGACACAAACAAGAGGAAATAACAATAAAATAGGATTCGTTAAAGGGACCCACGACACAAACAAGAGGAAATAACAATAAATAGTATAATTAGTTTAAAAATCAATAAAGTGGTATTTTTGGGAAGAGCTGACTGACTCCAAATTGTTCAGCATTGTACATCATAGATTTCATTTGTCATAGCTCAATGCTTTTCAGGGAACTGAATTCTGCTTGGAGGAGACAGAGAGAAACCACGGCCTCATATTCGGCAAATGTGCTTTGAAGTGAACACTTCAAGTGTAAAATGGACCATTAAGTTGCATGAGTCTGAGAGGGCAGGCTCTCCTGAGTGTGTGTTGACTGAAAGGCTGAAGCGGAACACTATTATACTAAACCATCTATTATACTGATCCATCTAACCTGCACCCACACACACACACAGTTGTCGCTGCAAAGAACACAACAACCACTCACACAGACGAGTGTGAAAAAAACAGAAGCAGATTGGAATATCGTCATAAAAACAAGAAAGAGAAAAAACATTTCCTTTTCAACATTTTCATTATATAAAAAAAAGCAGCATGAACATTCTTCATAACATCATATTTCGTGTTTTTACAGGAGAAAGTCGGTCATACAGGTTTGGAACCACTTAAGGGTGAATAAATGAATTCTGGTCATTTTTGGGTGAACTATCTCTTTTAAGATTCAAGCGAGATTGCATCTACAGATTCATCTCCAAACACTGGACCATGCTCTCTGCACTCTTCTACATGTGCAAGCAAGAACACACCGACCTTGTGAGCACATTCACACACACCCACATGGACTGCATGAGCAGGATGGTTTCCTTGGAAACAGCTCAAGCATTCTGTGAGGAGTGATTTGAGCATGGCTTTGTTCACATAAACACAGACGGTTTCATGTTGCCATGGATATTCTGTTCTTGGGTGCAAAGAGTTCATATGAGCTCTAAATATAATTATTATCCAAGAAATGTGAAATGTTTTTTAACTCTTTCACAGTGTGAACTGTTAAAATGGAAATCGCCATAAAGTTCTTGTCATACCTGAAAATAGTAAAACATCTCCATCTAGTGGCTATATTATTGAAACTGCATCCTGTAACTGCCTGCAGACAGATATTATTGGGACCAGTTATAGTCTTCTAAGCAGTTACAGGATACAGTTCATAAAAATCCACGTTGAAAGGCTAAAAAAAATATCTATATTATTATTTATTTTTGTAATTAATAGATTTACAATTAGACAAAGACACTAAATTGCACACACATTCCACATCTAATTTCTGATAAGATGGAAGAAAAAGAACATTTTTGAATGTTGTGCTTGACAAAGCCTTTGTTCAAAATGCAGAAAAGTTTGACAGCTATAAGATTAAGTGCTCGCCTTTAGTTAATTGGTACAGGATGCTGTCTCTCTCCATTTTTTCAGGAAACTTCCTGTCGGGCTCTAACACCCTTCCTGACAGCTGAAAAAACTGAAGTGTTCTCTCCCAAAATCTCTCCTCATACTCTAAACATGAATGCAAACTATTTTATTTCTTATAGACCCAGAAATATAAATTCCCCTTAAGGTTAGTTTACCCCGAGTAAAACAAAGTTTGCACATACAGAAAAAACATGCCTCACAACACACTTCAGTTCACTGGCCAAGCCTTGATGATGACATTTCAAACCCAGAATTCACTTATCTTTACCCTTACTGGCAAACTGTTTTCCTTTTTAAAAACACGAAGTCTACAAAATTTTGTTAAATTTATGCTGGGGATAAAGTCTTATCGTACAACATTCTGCTTTTCAAGTATATGTATTAGTTTTACAGGAAAACAGACACAAAAATATAGATAGATACTATAGAAAAAAATCTTAATTGGTATCTTTATCTATATTTGTAGATATATTTGTTCTGCTTTTCAAGTAAATGTATTAGTTTTACAGGAAAACAGACACAAATATAGACAGACACTATATTTAGTTATTATATTTTTATATTTTTATATTTTATATTTTTTTTCTTTATTGGTATCTTTGTGTCTGTTTTCCTGTAAAGCAGAATGTTGTAAGATAAGACTTGTTTGCACTGTATGTATATACATATACAGTGAGGAAAATAAGTATTTGAACACCCTGCTATTTTGCAAGTTCTCCCACTTAGAAATCATGGAGGGGTCTGAAATTGTCATCGTAGGTGCATGTCCACTGTGAGAGACATAATCTAAAAAAAAAAATCCAGAATTCACAATGTATAATTTTTTAACTATTTATTTGTATGATACAGCTGCAAATAAGTATTTGAACACCTGAGAAAATCAATGTTAATATTTGGTACAGTAGCCTTTGTTTGCAATTACAGAGGTCAAACGTTTCCTGTAGTTTTTCACCAGGTTTGCACACACTGCAGGAGGGATTTTGGCCCACTCCTCCACACAGATCTTCTCTAGATCAGTCAGGTTTCTGGGCTGTCGCTGAGAAACACGGAGTTTGAGCTCCCTCCAAAGATTCTCTATTGGGTTTAGGTCTGGAGACTGGCTAGGCCACGCCAGAACCTTGATATGCTTCTTACAGAGCCACTCCTTGGTTATCCTGGCTGTGTGCTTCGGGTCATTGTCATGTTGGAAGACCCAGCCTCGACCCATCTTCAATGCTCTAACTGAGGGAAGGAGGTTGGTCCCCAAAATCTCGCAATACATGGCCCCGGTCATCCTCTCCTTAATACAGTGCAGTCGCCCTGTCCCATGTGCAGAAAAACACCCCCAAAGCATGATGCTACCACCCCCATGCTTCACAGTAGGGATGGTGTTCTTGGGATGGTACTCATCATTCTTCTTCCACACGTTTAGTGGAATTATGACCAAAAAGTTCTATTTTGGTCTCATCTGACCACATGACTTTCTCCCATGACTCCTCTGGATCATCCAAATGGTCATTAGCAAACTTAAGACGGGCCTTGACATGTGCTGGTTTAAGCAGGGGAACCTTCCGTGCCATGCATGATTTCAAACCATGACGTCTTAGTGTATTACCAACAGTAACCTTGGAAACGGTGGTCCCAGCTCTTTTCAGGTCATTGACCAGCTCCTCCCGTGTAGTTCTGGGCTGATTTCTCACCTTTCTTAGGATCATTGAGACCCCACGAGGTGAGATCTTGCATGGAGCCCCAGTCCGAGGGAGATTGACAGTCATGTTTAGCTTCTTCCATTTTCTAATGATTGCTCCAACAGTGGACCTTTTTTCACCAAGCTGCTTGGCAATTTCCCCGTAGCCCTTTCCAGCCTTGTGGAGGTGTACAATTTTGTCTCTAGTGTCTTTGGACAGCTCTTTGGTCTTGGCCATGTTAGTAGTTGGATTCTTACTGATTGTATGGGGTGGACAGGTGTCTTTATGCAGCTAACGACCTCAAACAGGTGCATCTAATTTAGGATAATAAATGGAGTGGAGGTGGACATTTTAAAGGCAGACTAACAGGTCTTTGAGGGTCAGAATTCTAGCTGATAGACAGGTGTTCAAATACTTATTTGCAGCTGTATCATACAAATAAATAGTTAAAAAATCATATATTGTGAATTTTTTTGATTATGTCTCTCACAGTGGACATGCACCTACGATGACAATTTCAGACCCCTCCATGATTTCCAAGTGGGAGAACTTGCAAAATAGCAGGGTGTTCAAATACTTATTTTCCTCATATATATATATATATATATATATATATATATATATATATATATATATATATATATATATATCATTTTATTCAGTGCAAGGATGCATTAAATTGATCAAAAGTGACATTAAAGATAATCAATGTTAGAAAAGATTTCTATTTCAAATAAATTGTTCCGATTAACTTTCTATTCAACAAAAAAATCCTGAAAAACTGTCATGAATAATAAGAAATATTTCTTGAGCACCAAATAAGCATATTATCAGCATATAGCAAAGGTTCTTTATTGGCAAAGATGGTTTCATAAAGAACTTTTAACATCCATGTAACCTTTCCATTTTACAAAATGTTTTATACTAGAAAAATGATCTTTTGAAAAACAAAACCAAAATTCCTCACACTAAGAAAAACATGGATCTTTTAAGAACGGTTCACTGAAAGGATCTTTGGGACACCAAAAATAGTTCTATGGCATCGCTGAGAAAATCCTGTTTTGAAACCTTAATTTTTAATGATTTTTGATCATGTGACACTGAAGAATGAAGTAATGATGCTGAAAATTCAGCTTTGCCATGATCACAAGAATGTTACATTTTAAAATATATTAAAACAGAATACAGTTATTTTATATTGTAATAAGATTCACAATATAACTGTATTTCTGTTATTTTGATCAAATAAATGCAGCTTGGTGAGACTTTTAAAAACATGAAAAATCTTACCAACCCCAAACTTTTAGTCTAATTGCTGCTAAGGGGCGCTGTTAGGCACGACGCGGAGCGGAGTTCAATCCACTGTAAAACACGGCTTCGCGGGGCTTATTGCTCAAATCTCCACCAGAATGTTTGACATTTTGAGATGAATGCTTTTCTGTCTCCTCCTTCAAAACACACACACCACCTGAGATCATAAAACCACTTTGTCTCTCACGGTCACACTCAGAGGTGGGGAACCGAGACACTGGTAAATGAGAATGAATCACTCAATAAATAAAGGAGGGTTGGATGAACCTCACACACACCAGCACTTGTTCTGCAGGCCAAATTAATGTACATACGACAACGAACCAGCACAGGACTGCAAACACAGGGAGAGCAAACAAAGCATGTAACAATGGAGGACAGGTGGGGCAAATGAATCAATAATCAGGTAACAAGATGGGCGGGGTTAGACAATAGACAGGAAAGCACATGGCACAAGGAAACGCATGACAATCCATGTGCTCATCACCAGCCATGTGCCCCAACAAAACAAGACATGAACACACAGCTTATGAGAACACTCATAAGCCACGTGTTCACACAAAACATGACAGCATGAAAGCACACAGCCAGTGACAAACACAAGCTGCATGCTACACAGCACAATACAAAACATGACAAGAACGCACATGAAACAAGGCACACAGACAAGACAGGAGTGTCAGCGCTCTGTCACAAAACCAAGAAATTGACTAGACAGAAGTGACAGAACCCTGACAAAAAGCTGATAACTAAAGGCTTGTGATTACAAATTTTTCACTGGAAAAAAGAAAAGATACAATTTCTTAGGTATAGGTGAAAAACATTGATTTGTGTAATTTAAGTGTTTGTATACAAATCAGTTTCATTTTAACCTTCAATATTACAGTAATGTACTGACTTTCTGCAGTTTACAGCAGTAGTTGAGATAATACTTTTTTTTTTTTTTTTTTGCTTGAGAAAATTTGCTGTACTGCTGTATAGATATTTAATTATTTACCCAAACGAATCTATTCGGAATCAAATCAAAATCGTGAATCAAAATCGAATCGTGAAATTTGTGTCATCTATACTCATTTTTCTTTGACTGTCCAAATAAATGGGGCATTTCACAGAAATAGTGTAATTTATGTCTTCAAATATTTGACCAAGAAAACAATGGCAATATTCTCAGCATGTGGGGCGAAATATTATCTAAAATCATTTTAAAAAAGTAACCTTCTTAAACATATCGGAATTTAAATTCATTATAAGCTATGGCTTTTAAGCCAAATGTTGAAAGTAAAAGTTGGAAAAAAGCAAAAAATGTAAACATTCTAAAACTCTTGTTTTGACCAATAGAAGATGAAACTTGTAATACAAAACACAAAAATGTACAATGCATAACAACCTGCCCTGACCTGACCTGATTATAAATAATACCCTTTTACTGAAAACACAGTTCAACCTTTCGGTTAAAATCCACCTTCATTATATACACTGAAAATTAATTTGCAAATCATTTAACTAAACATGACATTATGAAGTTACTCCAGTAATCTTAGTTTTATTTACAACTTTGAAAAATCATTTTCTACAGTAGTTGTTGACTCTTGTGTGGGAATGTATGCAAGTGAGGATTTAATTTAGGCTATTGAGTGCGCTTGTTTAACCAGAAGCTACATTATAATGATATGGAAATTTTAGTTTGGAGAGCAGAATACTCTTGTGAAATATTCCCCATGTGTGGCCGAGGTCATCCCTTCTGCAAAATAAACTGCTGCATTTCATTATAGATGCCTTTAATGATTTATTAACTGAACTATTGAGTACTTTGGTCCTGCATTTCCCTTTGGAGATCTAAAACATAGTTGATTTGGAGCATGAAGGCCTTTCAGCAAGGCCAAAAATAAGGTTTATGAATATAGAAAGATGGCTGCACTGTATGCCATATTACACTGATATGTGATTCTTCATTTGAAGATATTTGACTGTGTGAAAATTGTTTATCAATTTAAATTCTGACAGGTTCAGTAACGCCTCTACATCTAAACAGTAAAAATCTTAAAATGTATTCTAATTCTTCAGAGTTCAAGCCATTCAGTTGTTTGAAAAACTCAATTGTTTTCTAAATTATTGGTGTGATAGTAATTACAGTAATGAATTGAGGACAATGATTTGTTAAAAGCAACCCAACCCTCTTAAAAAAAGAAAGAAAAAAAAAATAGAGAAATGTTTTAAGCATCCATTATTATGTGTGCTTGCTTTAAAACTAGAATGGCTAAAAAACAACATTTTAACCATTAACGTATTTAAAATTAAACAAGCACAAGAAGCAGGTGAGGAAAAAAAACAGCAACAGTAGCAAAAGCCAGAACATGGATGACATAGCATGAAATTCTCGTGTTTATAATCGTCTGAATGACATGTCAGTTGATATTATGTCAAGTAGAGGAGATGAACCCTCTATGATATTAATGATGATAATGATGCTGGGGCAATTCATCGCTCAGCCCTGCTGCAGCAAAATCAGCCAATGAGCTTCAATAAACAAACTGATATAGCCTACTAGACGATATTTGATCAGAAATGAATTCACATCGTTTAAAGCCACGCGATACTTACTATCTGATGCCATGGTCGCGTTGCACTGATCCCGCGGCGTCAATCACCCGCCCTGTCGATCAATATCGATCGATATATCTTCATAAGTATAAAGCACCGGGGAATCAAAGAGGTTTGGCGAAGACAACCGGTCCGACTGCACGTATCACCCCGTCTGTCCCTAATAAACCTGCTGGCGACGGCGGCGAAGCCCACCGGGACTCACTCGCTGCTTCGCGGGCGAGAACGCATACGGGCACGCGGGCATCAGGACGAGAACGCGCAGCGCGCTCGCTACACTCTGCGCCAATAACCTCCAGTCCAGAACCTTCATTCAGGCTCAATTATTTATCAATAATGTCATATTCACTTTTCTACATACATTAATTGGTGTTGCTCCAACTGCAGCGACATATAGCTATGTACCAGGGGCATTTTTTTTTTTATATATATGAAAATCACATTACACCCGTCTTGAAAACTTTTTACCATGTACTGTAGCCTTTTCCCAGACCAGTCTTTTATAAAATATTACTACATTGTAAGACTATGATAATCCAAAACAAATAATTTAGTATACTGTGAAAAAAAACAACAACAAAAAAACAATCCTTCCAGTTAGGCCTACTTGTTTACCAAGGAGAGGACAGTGTCAGCTACGCCTGAAATAAAATATGAGACGTCATTTTGTTTGTCATGATGTAATGTTACCAAATGACGAAAAAAAAAAAAATAGCAATGAAAACTATTAAAACATATATTTTTAAGAACAGTTACAGTTACAAAATTACAGAATTCTCATGTGATTTATGTAAACATTGTTGTACATTGTTAGTAGAGAAAGTAAATAAACTGTGTGGAGTAGAATGGAAATAATAGTTAATTACTTTAAATAAAAGAAAATCAACTCAAAGCTAATGCAATTATTCTTTGTTAAAAAATATATATAATTTTTTTTCATAAGCATTATTTTTTACAATCTCCAGGAACACCATATACTCTCAAATTTAGCAGACAGTGTGCATAGAGACCCTGACCCTGCATTACTGGTCTGTCTCATGTCCCCAGCAAGCACTGAGAGAAATAAAGCTCATCTTTACGTGCAATCAGGCACTATGATTCAGATGTATTGGATTTGCCTTAAAAGCTACAACCTATTAGGTGCGAACTACTGTATATAAATCCTGACTGTGCTGCCTGCAGACATAAATTATCAGGCGACTCCACGCTTCGGCAGAGGCATGAATGAGAGAGGGAGAGAAAAGCTGCGATTGGAAGTGATAAAAGGTATTGACTAAATCAAGCAGCCGAATGAGTACATCAATAAAACCTTAAGGTCAGAAAGAACTAGACCACATGCATACAAAATAACACACAACTCTGTTTTTCTCTGGCACAACTCTATATTATCTGGCACAAACGCAACAGAAAGTGGACTGAGGTAAAAAGAAAAGAAAAACAGGGAGAGCCAAGCAGACATTTTGAATGATCATAAAATCGTTAACATCATTTAAAACAGTAACAAATACTTCACTAAAAAACTAAGCATTGTAACAAGCTACTCAACAATGTTAATTTAAAACCAATAATTATTAATATACAATTGTCAATTTTTTCACATTTGTCCCAAACATCAAATGTATTCTGAGGCAAAATATTAAAATACAAAATAAAATAATAAAAACATGTAAAATGTTAACTTTTAACCCAAGAACAGCAAGGTTTAAAATCACATGAAACAAATTAAATGTAACTGGAGCTTGAGGCACAAATCACAATAGCTTTCAACACTTGGCGGCCCTCCAATCGATGTAGATGCTTAATGTTAAGAGGGATCGCTGCTCTTCTCGGGGTTCCAGTTGAATTTTTTCTTCTTTTTTTCTGGGAAATAAAAAAAACACACATCTTGGATTGAACAGACTCCTCTTCCACTCTTATTGGTCAGCATGTTCTTATGACTCACTCTGATTGGTCAACATGACCTAATCCCATCTGTTTGCTTACCTGGTGCCTTCTCTTCTTTCACTGTACTCAAACACCACAGCCGGGTCAACCCCTCACTCTCGTTTCCTAGAATACAGAAATGGCGATAATCAGTCGATGGCAAACAAACCGTAACTAGGTGAGTTTCTTTGGGTGGGGAGGACTTACCTTGAGTGTTGAATCGTAATTCAGTGCGCGTTTTAAGTGATGGGCTTCGCTTCTTTTTTGATAGGAGCTTTTGTGAAAAGTCTGCTCCGGCTGCTGGGACCAACTGTGTCTGTCTGTGACGACGAGACTTGGAGGCCTAACATGGAAATGATGGAAAACGACGCATTTACAATCTTATGCTTAGTTACTCATGTAAAGTGTTTGTTTATCTTATGTGTTCAGGTTATCATGTATAATCTTAACAAATAATCTGACCAGTCTCTTATGATGTCTATATTTACCTCCGAAACTTGTCCATATGATCTGGACTTGATCGACGCTAACAGTTGGGCTCTTCGGGAGCTCTTTGGGCAGAAACAAATCCACAGAGTTAATAACACAGAGAATAACACACAACATCACTGCACTGCTGCAGAGGGAATGAAGCACTATGTAGTATTAAAGAGACAGATATGAATATGAATGTTTAACTTAATCGCTTACTTCCTGATTTGAAGGTCCCTCTCCAGCATCCTGCTGCTCAGATTCCTAAAAAACCAAACAAGACATACATGGTTTACACACACATATACATACTACAACCATATTCAGGATTAAATGCCATCATTGATGTAGTTATGTGCTACCATTTAAAAAATTGGGTTGCTAAGATTTTATAATGATTTTGTATCTTTAGCAAGTATTTTTTAGTAACACAAAGGCCGCATGTACTAATAAATCAATACAATTTTCACTTCTTCCCTAACCTTTTTATATTTATATATACAACCCCATCTCCAGAAAAGTTGGGATATTTTCCAAAATGCAAAAATTGGGCAAAAATTCCACTTGCAAAACTACAACAATTAGTATCCTCAATTACCAAACATTTAAAAGGTGTAATTAAAAGGAAAGGTGATGTGAGACAGTGGTAAACATGCCTCTGTCCCAACTTTTTTGGAGTGTGTTGCAGCCAAAAGAAATCTGTTTATATTTTACAAAATACAACTCAGTTGGTCAGTGAAAACATTGAAAATTGCAAAAAAAAAAAAAAAAACATTGTCAGTTGAATAAAGGTGAGAGAATAAAAAAAAAAGATTATTGATTTAATTGCATTTTACAAAATGTCCCAACTTTTTTGGAAATAGGGTTGTGAAATGTAATTTATTCCTTTGATGGCAAAGCTCCATTGTCATTGCTCCAGTCTTCACTGTCACATGATCCTTCAGAAATAAATTCTAATACACTGATTTGCTGCTCAAGAAACATTAAACAGTTGTGCTGCTTAATATTGTGGAAACTTGTGGAAACTGAGATACATTTTTTTCAGGATTCTGAAAGCTCAAAACAATAGCATTTTTATTGGAATTTTAATTAGAAATTCTTTATTACATTATAAATGTCAGCTGTTACTTTTGATCAATTTAATGAATCCTTGCTAAATAAAAGTGTTAATTTCTTTTAAAAAAATTATAAAATAAAATAATGTAACACTCATATAAACAAATATACTTACTGTACGGTTCCTCTGCCAACTGGAATAGGTGAGGATGGAACCGTTTAGTTTAGGAACCAGGTTTTGTTGGATAAGATTCAGGTTTGGGTCTGGTTCAGCGAAAATAGCTTTCTTCAGACCCTCATAATGCTCATGGATATTTCCAATTTCCTGACGTCCAGAAAAAATACACATGGACTGTTAAACCAAAACAGTCTTCCCATTCTCACTCAACTCTTGATCACACTTTTCAATTGTCAAAGAAACCCAATTTGCATTTAAAAACTCACAAATTAGAATCACAAATTAGATTGTCTTTTTTTATGGGATGACCCTGAAAATTGAATTGTTTTGTTATAGGCAAAATTCAGTAAGATCAATATTTAAATCATGTCTTCGACTGATCAGTGACATGGCCAGGACAGCAAATGTAATAGAACTGTTAGAACAAGCTTTCACACATTCAGAAATATATTTAAAGTCCCCCTGTGGTGAAAATCAAGTTTTTAATGTTTATATGTCTATGTGGTGTTTTAATATGCTTTAAGACAAACCATGTGCAAATTCATAAGTCAACACCATTGCTGAGTATTTTCTCCTTAAAACTGCAGTGAACCAAAGACAGTCTCAAAAACCTGGTTTAAAACCGCTGGTGTTTCTGACGTCACAAACTACCTTGTAACCAATCAGGTCAACGTGTGATCGTCAATGAGTGGATCTCTGAGCTGATGTGAGTGAGTGGAGGCGGGGCTAATTTGCATATTAATAGAACGCTAATACTAAATGAGGCAAGAGTGTAGAGTTACATTCAAGCTATTTTAAGGCAAGAATAAAAAAAAATTTCAAGGAAAAAAAAGTTTTTTTGTGTAGTGTAATTTTGGTGATCAAAGATGAGTTTTAAGGGATACAATTATTGATTACAGGGGGACTTTAAAACAAAACATATGATTTTATTTTGGAGATATGTTTTTATTTAAAAAAATGTTTCCATGGTGACTCACCTCTAGAACGTCTGTGGTGATGAGTTCCTGAGGACGTGATGACGGATCAACAAACTCTTCACAGATTTCTGTCTTCTTCCTATCTTCTTTCTTTTCCCTATAACAGAGCTGTAAACATTTACAATGATTAAGCACCAGGTTGAATCAGTTTATTTAAATCAGTAAAAACTGGGCATCAAACACTAAAAGACCAAGGATCACACACTACCTGACTTACAAGTTGCTCAAAACACAACAAATTAACGCAGAAACATGTTGCATTGCTTGTAAAAATCCACTAACAATATCGAATATTGGATGGAATCATAGTCTAAAGCTAAATTTCTTTTCTTTTCTTTTTTAAATAAAGATTTTTTGCCCAAAATCTGCAGACTAGCTCTGAATTAGAGTTGTCAAAAGTACCGACTTCGGTACCGAAATTTAAAAAATGTGACGATACCAGCATTTTCCTCTAGCATTTTGAGAGCTGTTGAACAGATTCTTGAACACCCCTGACTGGCCATTGTGTTGACGCGTTCAACATATACGTGTATGTCTCTGTCTTAAGAATCCGTTCAACAGCGCTCAAAATGCTGGTATCGTCACATTTTTAAAATTTCAGTACCGACTTTTTGACAACTCATCAACTCCTCCAGACTGCAAATCGGGGCAAAAGTTGTGTAGTGTATTTCAGCTTTTAGTTGTAACACTGTGTCTTGTATCCAGTTTGGATACATGAGCTTATTAACCTACTGGTGTTGGCATGGCAGTGAAGTAGAAAGCTTTATCTGACAGGAGCTTCCTGAAGACATAAACCACATCGTAATGTTGAGCATTGACTGCATCCCTCTGAAAATGCATGACATCCTCCCAGTCCTTCAGAGCAATGCGGATCTACAGAGACGTACATGCACAGAGATATAGACAACAGGTCAAACAATTGGAATACAAATATAATCGAGTTAGAATGATCTTTGTGTAAAAAAAGGGATTGTTTAGCCAAAAATCTAAATTCCATCATCAATAGGGGCTTTCGCACCGGATAGTTCCAGGAACTAGCCACCAGGGTTCCCATAGGAATGTTTTCCTGGTTGCATTCACACCGCCAGTAGGAACTATGAAGTGATGTAAGCCGCGCTTGTTGTTGAGACTTTTATTTTGACGGCGCTGCGGACGCCAGAGCCTGAGCTCACATTCTCCGTGTTTAGTTTACGATTTGTCTAACAGTCTTGTCTAATACGTTATTAGATAGAACTGTCATACATCGAAAGTAGACAGCAATAAAAAAAATAAGCGTATGCCGTGTGGTTGATGTCCAGTATTGCTAGCTGAGCAGAAATACTTGATCATGTTTCTCTTGGTCCCCTCAAAGTTGCGTTGGATTTTCTCCTCAGCGTAAAGGTTAAGAGGACCATCTATCACTGTTTTCCATGTTCGAAGAGTTAGTTTGTGGAGTAAATATATAGGCTATAATCTGTGTCTTTTTTTTTTAAATGGCAGGTGCTGGTGTTTCGCGTGCGTTCGGCCAATCAGCAAACACTAACGTCACGGATAGTTCCTACAGTGCTAGTTTAGACCCTACTCTGAAGTAGGAGCTAATTTTACTCACCCTGTCATGTCATTCAAAACAAAAACACTAATGGCCAATTGCAGTGCGAATTTGCCTTTAGACAAACAGCAACCTGTTTGAAGGCTGGCAAAGAATGATTAGATGTTGAATGACAGCACACCTTCTCTTTGGGAGTGATGAGTTGTGAGTTGAAGAGCCCGTACAGCAGATAAAGCCCCGCCACTCTGATCTGGAAAGTGTAGGGTGGAAGGAAGTATGGAGACGCCACAGACATGATCAGACGAGCAAACAGCCTTCTCTCATTAGCCTCTGGTCTACCGCTGCAGAAAAGAGAAGAGACAAAAGAAATAAACCTTCAAATTCCTTTTACTTGATGATTGCTTTACAAAAATATCACCAAAGCAATACATAGAAAAAAGATGTCAGTAATGTTCATAATAATAAAAAAAAATAATAGTGATACTTGTGATCATGTGATAATGAAATATAACATTAATTTGGAATAAATAAAACAATATTTTAATATACAATACAAATAAAACATCAATATACAATATAAATAATTTATTCATTATACATAAATATTGTATATAAAATGTATAATATATATAAATATAAAAATACACAGAATAATACATAGAATAAACATTCAACAACATATCAGAGCAGTGGCTGGCTTCTATGCAGCTCAAGTCCTCTCCTAGCAAAACCTTTCTCTTAGAAGATGGTTTTAATCTCATTTGAAAGGTAATTTTAAAACAATGCGTATAAAATTGTCAGTGAGTGATTTCATATGTTGAAGATGCTCGTCAGACTCACTAGAAGATGCTGCTGAAGTTCATGTCTCTCCAGACCTCCAGAAACTGCTCGTACCGAACTGACTCGGTCGCCTGAAAACGCGCCAGTAGTTCTTCGCAGTCTGCTTTTACCGGCCCCCTGAAATTCTCCATCCTAGCCCTTAATTAAGACCACACAGACTCAATTGTTTACATGTTTTAAAATCCGATAAAAAATGTTTCTTATGTTTCTCATTTCTTGAGTTTCTCGTTTCGCTCGTACACACTGGTCGGGATGGGAACGATTACATTTTCCTACTGCCCCCTAGTGTTTCGGCCGTACGTGTGTCGTCGTCGTCGTCTTCTTCTTCTGTGTTTTTTGGCGGTGGGCAAACCAGCTTGAGGTGCATTTCCGCCTCCTACTGGGACGGAGTGTGAAGCCTCGATGAACGAAAGAAACAATTTTTTTTTTATCCTCCTAATCAAATCTGTATCTCTTAAATATTTTGAAGAATATCGTACACGGTACACCCTTAACTGTTTCTGTGCATTCTGAAACATATTCTGAACTGTAATGACATTGATTACCAAATCTGTTCATTTTTCAACAAGCTGATTTCTTTCTCTTTTATATGCCTCACAGTGTATTAAAACATGTTTAAATGTTTCTGATTTTCCACAATAAATGCAGCAGTCTGTCTCACTATTTCTCTTCTGTTTCCATACCCTTCTTTCAATCCCCACTTTAGGTTGAATGCTGAATAGGTGTCTCCCTTTTGACTCTTTATTCCATCCTTCTTGCCACATATTTCCAACTAACTTACTGTTTTAATAATACATTTTACTTCTGTTTTACTTAAAGCAACACCAAGGAACTTTTCCTCTGCGCTCGGCCTACAGGTTGGAAGCGGAATTGTCCATTACCGCTGTCGTAAATAATTTAGCCTATCCGCGTCCTACTGTCGCACGCGCACGCTTGCTGTTTATCCAGCACCGGCTTTGTATTTCCTCCGTCATGATGACAATTCAAAAGCTACCCGACTGCTAGGTATCTTACATTTAGTTGTAGTCTACTGTCGAGTACGCTTCACCTATCGGCAATTGTAACGCTTGCCGTAAAGCAAGTCAAATTTGTAGTTCTTATGTCTCATTAGAACTACAGAAACGCGACCCGATCTGGCGATCTTACATAGCGTGGATATACCAGATAAAGGACCGCAAAGCGGTGGCATAAGTGCCTTTCACCCGGTCACAACTTGACGAACCACTGAAACAATTTTGGAAACATTATTTGAAGGTAAAAAATCCTACTTAGTGTTGCTTTAATGAAATTTCTATGTCAATCTCCTCTCTTCCAAATGCTGACTTGGCCAGCTTGTCCCGTACGTGTGTCAGCCTAATCTTCTTATTTTGGTCATTAATGCCACCTAGTGCTCATTATATATTCTGCATGGGTACTAGGTTTATTTTATTTTTTTAAATTTTTAAACCTCTATGAATACCAGCAGAAAAGGGGGAAAAGCATTTTTGTTGATGCATTTATCTCCCTGCTGAAACATATCCTTCCCCAAATTGTATCGTCTAATAAGCTCAACTCACCCATCAGCACTGGAGGCTTCCAAGCAGTGGCGTAGTGGATGGGCACGTAGGGCACGCACTGGTGGTGCCACACTTCCACCTAAAATGGTTGCATTTATCACTCTCCATCTACAAATCCTCTAGAACTAAGTGGATACTGTATCAGTGCTTGTGCACTGCTCCCTAGATTAATCTTATGTTACTGGCGGTTTTCCCTTTGTCAGATACAATGGCATCTTTCTTATTTACATCTACAAGAGAAATAATAATAATAAAAAAAGCTGTTGGCATCCCAGACCAATCTGTCAGCATTCTAAATTTGGCAGACACTCTTATCTAAAATGACTTTTACAATGCATTCAAGGTGTAGGAATAATAGGCGGTCATTTTTGGGCGAACTATCCCTTTAAGTTGTACGGTTTGCTTTAAGAAAATACAAGACACAGACTGTCATCGTGGCTTTATAAGTATAGTTTTAATTATAATTATAGTTTCATTTGAAGCGTTTTCTTTAATAATTTCCTTGTTTAGATCATTTTATACAAACATCACATCACAAGTAATTTATCATAAGAAAAAATAAAAATCATAGTACAATATCAATTTTGAAGTACAAGATGTATTACAGAAGAGAAAGAGATTATTTTTTATTATTACTAGCCTAGTAAGTGCTTACGCTTATGGTCATGCTTACGTTTATGGTCAACTGTTTCTGATTTTCCACAATAAATGCAGCAGTCTGTCTCACACTTCCCTATAATATGCAGTGAATAATGAAGGTTAGTGTGTCCTATACGGAGCCTGGTCATAACAGTATGTACATTATGTACATAATGCTATGTTTGATTTCATGAGTAGAAATCTAACTGTGATCCCGTTACACAGTAGAGTTGGGAAATAAGCTGGCAACTGTAGCGCTCACAGCGGCTCCAACCATGCCTTGGACTGTGGCAGGGATAACTACAGTATCTAATGACAAACCACAACAGGACTTATTTTAGAAAACAATAATTAGTTTGAAATCACACATTGTGCATTTCCAGAGCAACAATTCACAATGCTACATCAAACATAGAAGATGAAACAGATACTGCTGCTATATATACACAGTGGTGGTCAGAATTAATGGCACCCCTGGTAAATAAGATCGAAAATGGCTTTAAAAAATAAATCTGCATTGTTTATCCTTTTGATCTTTCAAAAATCAAACCTTTCATTGAAGTAAAAGAATTGAAAGTGGGGGCTAAATCACATTATAAAAGAAATGCTTTTCTTCAAAACACCATAATTATTGGCACCCTGTTATGAAATACTTTTTGCAACCTCCTTTTGCCAAGATAACAGATCGGAGTTTTCTTCTATAATGCCTGATGAGTTTGGAGAATAACTGACAAGAGATCAGAGACCATTCCTCCATACAGAATCTCTCCAGATCCTTCAGATTCCCAGATCCATGTATTTTTGTTTTGGACCGTTGTTCTGATGGAAGATCAGAGGTCGTAGCAGACCACCTAGCAGAGGTCGTCAGGTTTTGATTTTTTATCTGTTGGTATTTGCTAGAATCCATAATACCATGTATCTGAACAAGATGTCCAGGACCTCCAGCAAATAAATAGGCCCACAACATATAAGATCCAGCAGTGTATTTAACCGTAGGCATGGGGTACTTTTTATCCCTGTTCTGCATCTATCTACACATCTGGTGGGTTTGCTGCCAAAAAGCCCTTTTTTTGTTTCATCTGACCACAGAATCCGGTCCCTCTTGAAGATCCAGTCGTGTCTGACAACTGAATATGCTGGAGTTTATTTTTGGAGGAGCGAGGAGGACTTTTCTTGAAACCCTCCCAAACAACATATGGGGATGTAAGGGTTGTTTGATAATTTTTTTTTAGGCTTTCTGACCCCCAAGACTCAACTAATCTCTGCAATCCTCCATCTGCAGATTTATTTTTTTACAGCCATTTTTGATCATATTTACCAGGGGTGCCATTCATTCTGACCACCACTGTGTGTGTGTGTGTATATATATATATATATATATATATATATATATATATATATATATATAACATTTTACTTATTTAGTTGAATAAACAGATGTTAAATCAAAGTGTTATACAGCACTTACTTATAAAGAATCCACATTCATAATAATAACTATTCAGTAATCAGTACTCAAGAGAATTATGGATTTACCATTCACTGCTTTGCATATATGTAATCCTCCATATACACCTCCAGCCACAGCGCCTCCCAAGGCACCTATAACAGCCGTAACTAGAATGCAGGTTACGCAGGTACCTAAATAAAATAAAGATTTCAGAACCAGTCAATCAAATATGGAATGCCATGTCTGCCAAAATAACACATAAATAAATATGTAAATAAATAAACATACAAAGAAATGTAAAAAATAAAAAAAATAAAAATAAAATAAATACGTAAATAAATAAATATACAAAGAATACAAATACATTATTATTTATACTTTTATTTATGTATAATTGTATTTTTTCCATTTTTTTTTCTTTTCATTTTTCTAAAAGCGAATTTTGTTACTGTTTTGGAGCACACTAGCTTATAGATAACAGTAAAGCTATATTCATACTAAAAGTCAAAAAAACTTCATGGGGACTTTAATGAGGGATTTGTGGGCACAATCATGCTTTTAGATTTGTGGAGTAAAAGTTATCATTTTTGTTCTGAAATAAAAAAGATCAAATTAGAACGGAACAGGAAGACAGGGGACTAAACAGACTGAATGAAAATTAAACCAAAACATATTCATTATAAGTAGCCTATTTTACATTAATGACACTTTAAAAATACACTGCCGTTCAAAATGTTTTGATTGGTAAGATTTGTAATGTTTTTAAAAGAGGTCTCTTCTGCTCACTAAAGATGCACTTAAAACAGCTGTTTTCTTTGTGAATATATAGTAAAAAGTAATTTATTCTTGTGATCAAAGCTGAATTTTCAGCATCATTACTCCAGTCTTCAGTGTCACATGATCCTTCAGAAATCATTCTGATATGCTGATTTGATGCTCAAAAAACATTCATTATTATTATTCTCAAACTTGTCAACGGTAGTGTATAACGTTACAAAAGCGTTCTATTTCAGATAAATGCTGTTCTTTTGAACTTCTATTCATCAAAGAATCCTGATTTTTTTTTTACATAACTGTTTTCAACATTGATGATAATAATAATAATAATAATAATAATAATAAACGTTTCTTGAGCAAATCAGCATATTAGAATGATTTCTGAAGGATCATGTGACACTGAACACTGAAGACTGTAATGATGAGTATGAGTAATTAGTGAGAAAATTCAGCTTTGATCACAGGTATAAATTACATTTTAAAATAGAAAATTTTATTTTCTGACTTATTGATATAAGCTGTTATAAACTGTTACAGAATATTTGTACTGTACCACACAGTGTAGGCCTACGTCATTAGTGTCTGCAAGTGTGTGTGTAAAAAGTTCTCAGATATAAACACATTTGTTTTGCTTAACCTATCAATGCACAATTTAATCCTAAAAATAATTTTAACATCATAAAAATAAATGTCAATTGTTACACACAAACCATCTAAAGCTTTTGTAGCATTATAGTATTATGTAAAAACAAATATTGCATCACAATAAGTGTAATTGTGATTGTCAAAACATTTGGTAACTAAATAGAATTTTTATGAAGTTTAGTGACAACATGTTACAATGTTTACATTGTACAATGACTGGTAGGATACAGTTTTTATTATTGCTTGACAAAAATTTCAAGATTTCAATTCCATTCTTGTGATTTGATTCCGATTTTGATTCAATATTGACTATTTTGGATACATGTTTATTTTACATGTTTATTTTAAATTTTATTTAAAAAAATAATCTCACCTAATGCTGTAAACATAGAGGGCCCAATCTGCTGGTATTATTAAAGGTTAAAAATAATATTAAATTAAATATAATTATTTAATGACATAAGTAAAAATATAATAAATATGTAATATAGTGCTCAGCAAAATCTCCTCTCTAGCTATTTTTTCTATTTAATTAACATGCTATGGTCGTTAAATGGCTTTCCTGAGGTAAATGTAACGTTATGTGACATAATTGTTCTCCTGCTGTTATATTGACCTCTTTCCGTGGTTGAAAAACACAATTGGTCGATATTATGTATACTTTCGGTAAGTTGTACTGCATCTTTAAATAAAAAAGTAACAGATGATCGGTTCACGTGCACTTGAACTGAGGCGCTCAGCGATCTGTCACGTCACATTTACAAGCGCCAAACGTATTTTTGTCTGAATTTCGTAATAAAATTTACGGAATCTAAGAGCTGAGAATTAGTTTAATATTAAAAGTACCTCTTTGCTCCACAATTTTTCTGTGCGTGAGAAAATGGATGTGTGGCGTGAGAGCGTGTGAAAAGTGTCAATTGCGTGAGTCTCACGCTCAATGCGTGAGAGTTGGCAGCCCTGATTTATGTTATGTTTGGCTCACCTGCGGATTGAAGAGTAGCTACCAAGCCTCCACTTGGGACCCCTCCTCCGTTTGAAATGGCAGAATATGACATCATAGAGGAGGCAGCTGAACCTGAACAAATTCCACATGCCGTGAAACCTAAACATGCTATAATAACAGGGACTGCCACAACTGCTCCAACTCCGATGGCTATAAAAGTGGTGGGAAGGAAACATGGCATATATGAACAAACTTAGATGGATAAACATTTAAAAGACACTTGTTAGTTATTATTTCTGTTGCAAAAATTAACAGTTAAAATAATGTTTTCTGTCTAGTAAAACGAGATTCCGGATTTCTTTTACCTGCTCCTACACCAGCTGCAGTCATTATACCTTATAAGAAAACAAACAGGTTATGATTACTGTGATTGATGAATATAAAAAATGTAACAGTTAGCTATATGCTAGGCTAAGTTACTTACAGTGAAACATCTTAAGTCAACCGGGACGCTCTTGAACTGCTGACTGCGTGAGAGGTTGAGTTTAAAAGCCTCTGGGTGTATCCCGTACCCTTTTCAGGAAACGAAACTAATGCCGTGTGCCCACGGTGCGTTTTTTCACGCGGATGGCGTGTTTTTTCCCCCCAATTGTTTTCAATGGGTGTCTAAACGTTTTTAAAACGCCATGAGCGTAACGAGGCGCTGAGCGTTCGGCGTTTTTTACAGGTCGCCGAGAGTTGAAGACTGTTGAAGAATATTCAACTTTGGGTAAAACGCAGCGCTCATCACTGTCACTTTTTACCCAACCGTCCAATCACAGTGGAGGAGGGGCGGGACTAATACCACACCGACCAACCGCCACATTCTGCTTGTACAACGTCAACAAATGACAACAACAAGCATAATAACGGGAAAAAATAATTTAGAACAAGAGCCAGAGAAAATACATTAGGCTACATTGTATTGACATTTTAATATAGAATCAACACAGAAACAAAATATGTTTGAATGTGTGATACCTGGGAAGGTCTATGGTGTTCTTAACCTGCTCCATATCACTTGGTAATAAGGTCTCTAGTGTTTTGCTAAATAACTTGTTCCACTAACTAACTTGCTGCATAGCAATAATAATCTACAGACTTCAGACAATGCCTTTGAATATGCTTTAATCACGGCCAGAGGATCTCAGACAAATTTCAGAGAGAATCCCACCAGCAAAAGGAATACAACAGTTTTTTATAGGAGCATGGCCAAAATCTCCAGTAGCAGTATTAACATTAAGTAACATGACATCTGACTCACAGAAGCCAATGGCACATGTCACTATGCGTATTGGCACATCCGCTGGCACATCCGGTCTTCATTGGCATGTGCCAGTGTGGCATGTGTCACTGACATTATTTCCTTATAATTTGATTGGTTCTTCATATGCAAACCATTCTGTTACTAAATAGAAGCATTAGATCTCAAATTATTAAAAAAATAGAAAAGGGTTAGAAGTTCATTTGATTCTAGACAATATATTTTTGATATTGTAGCAGCATCTCAGAATTTTCCACTGGTTTCGACACAAACTTCAGAGTACATTTTGTTCAAGTGGTAGAATGTTAGGCCTAAAGGAGAAATATGCTTAGATGTTAGAGTTATGATTAGTTTGACAGTTTACTATTTTATTAATTAAAAATCCATCACAGATCACTCGCCACACAAACCGCACTAATGCCATGTATATGAGTGGGAATGAGTGAGAGTTAACAGATTAAATAACTCCAAAATTTAAATTTATTAAAACAATTGAACTATACATCCACAGTGATGAATCCTAAAAGCTATACGCTGTATTGGCATAGCAATACCAGTGTTTCCCACAGGATTTTTGGTAAAACTGTGGTGGGTGGACCTTGTTCCTTCTAGGGGGGTTCATGGGAGGGCGTCCCCGGAAGAAAATGTTGTGCAGTTTATTGTTAAATTCATCAATCTGGTGCATCCATATTCCATATTCAGTGTGCAAATTGAACAAAGGAAAACTCAAACCTCTTTTAGTTGTGCTATAGTGTCTCGGTCTACATTACACTACATAATGGTTATAATATTAATCCCATGACAGTAATAGCCATACAGTAGGCTATATTGTAAAACATAGGCACTGAAAAATAAAGGAAACTTTCATAATTAGTTTTGTACAAATTTTTTATACTTAACATGATCTTTTACTTAACATGATCTTTTATCTTTTAAACTGCATCAAGCTTTTATTTTGGTGGAAAACATGGTTTACAAACGCGTCTCATTACAATTCTAGTAAATTGCGGTATTCGTCAAATATGCAGATGTGGAAATAATGCGTAACTAGGTAATGGCTTCCTAGTTCTGCTTAGCGCAGGCTTTCTCATCTCTCTCCTCATCCTCCTCACTATCATCATCAGCCACGGGAGCTGATAAAGGTCCTGCTGCTGCACAAAACATATCTGTTAATCTGACACATTTTATAGCGTTTTATAGCGTGAAGGGCCTGTTTCTTTTTTCACGCTATTTCTCTGCACATTCCTTGGGTTTCTTCATCTCTCTGACTATCACACTGACACTGCACGTTTGCTCAGAGCCCAAAGGGGGAGGTGTTTAAAGATATTATTGGAACAGCCCAGTGTCAATCAATAAAATAACCAATGGGCCGCTGATATAAGTGTTTCATGGTCTGTGAGAAGAAAAAAAACCTACGCTGACTTTTTTTGACCAATGCATTACACCGGCACAAAGTTTAGCCATTTTAAATATTTAAGCGCAAAAAGACATGAAACGGAACTAATTTCGTTATTCGCTGTATGGGAGGTTTTTTGAGTACATACATCTGAAGCACACGTCCAGAAATCCGCGTCTCAGACAGCGCACGAATACTGAATTAAACTCTCTTTCACATCTTCTTGCACTTCAAAATGCCCGTATTGGCAAGTATCCTCATAAACATAGTCAGTTAGGCCTATGTCTTAAGTGAAAATATACAGTTGAGATGGAAAACACATGTGTATCAGTATTGGATCCATGAATTAGTTCTTGAAGTGACGGCAGCCTAATGTATAGGCAATGTCCTTAATGTTACTCGAATAGCAAAAGACAAAGAAGAATCACTCACTGCACTTGACTGAATAAGTTTTGCAACTTTAATAAGGGTTTTACTACGCATTTGACTTCTTTACTATATTTCTGTACCTTAAAATTTCACTGGTGTCTAAAATGTTGGTGTAATAACCTGAACCGCAACGTAAAAAAAAAGCTAGCATTTCAAGATTAAAGTCGAAATATTTCGAGATTAAAGTCGAAATATTTCGAGATTAAAGTCGAAATATTTCGAGAATAAAGTCGAAATATTTCAAGAATTAAGTCGAAATATTGGACGAGGGTGAGCCCCCCACCAGGAACCTACCCCATCCCATTCAGTTCATGATAAACTCACCAGTTGTGGTACGCCCCCAACTTGGCCCGCAATTCACTTACCTGCTTCGCCCACCTTCACCATTGTTGATGGCGCCGAAAGCTTCCCCCTGGAGGAGGCCGTCGCAAAATCTACTATGTGGCCTGTCAAGCTGGATCTGCTCTCCATATGATGACGGTTCTTCAAGTGTTTCAAGCCCAACTTCTTCATGCTATGGATGAGTCCGGCCCAGACCCTGGTGCTTTTAAGGAGCTGCGCAGCACAACCAACCTCGCTACTTGCGCTACAAAGACAACAGCTCAGATGATTAGCTGTATAATGGCCTGTTTAGTGGTACTCAAAGTGCCACCTATGGTTAAATTTGAAGATCAAGAATGCTGACAGGACAGCCTTCCTTGACTCCCCCGTTTCTCCCTTGGACCTATTCGGTTCTGCAAGGCTTTGCTGAGTGTTTCACAGCGGCCTGGAAGGTGCCGCAGGCTATGCGACACTTCCTACTGAAGCAGGCGAGTGTAAGGGGATTTACAGTAAAAAACTCAGAACCAGAAATGATTAATTAAGACAAGAGTCAGAATTATAATTAATTAAAGAAAAGTTTTACTGAAGATAGTTTGCAGTTTCATCAGCAGAAGTCAGCTTCAAGACTCACACAGAGTTTGTAGAGCGCCCCACTTACAGTTACAAAAATCACGGAAATTTTCCCTACACCTAGGTCTAAGCTACGACCTTGCTTTAGGTTGAATGATTCTCATTGGCTAAGAAATAGATAAACATAGTAATTTTCCACACATATACAGACAGACATATACAGACTGAAGCATATCTCCATCGATTATGCTACTGACACTCGGACCCTGAAGTTAGAGGCACGTTGTGACCTTCCAGGTCACAGATTTGGGTTGCTGGGCGCCAGCCTGTCCAGAACAACAACTCAGTCAATCTCCAATAATGCCAGTGGTTCCTTAACCTGTAACCAAACAGACTAACACACACTGACACACAGCTTTTCCAAGGTTGGATTTGGCCATGCTCTAACTATAACATCTCAAAACATCAAGATAATGCGTTCTTTCTCTCAAGAAGAGGACACTTTAATATAACACAGTAAAGTAAAGCTTTAACTATGAAATGGTCCCTCAAACTATTGGTTCCAATGACCCTTGTGACCTAGGTGTCAGGGTACCCTAGAAAAGCAGATGGATGTATTGACACATGTTGAAGATCTTTCTCAAACAAAACATCTTTCCTATATTTAATTTCTTGAAGCCGGGCTAAATGAGCAAGCACTGTTACTGCATTCCTGACATCAAATAGAGAATACATGAAATGAACATTTCAGTAATCACACTGGTAACTTCTATAACAAAGTAAAATCTCACAAGCCTAGAGAAGTCATTCAACTCCTTTGATATTTAGAAGGAAAATATTGATTCATATCTTGATTATAATCACTCATTAGATATACCTTGAAGCAGCATTGGATTCCAGAATCCACCCTCTTCACTAGTTTTTCTGCTGCTTCTAGTCGCCCTAAGCCGTCGTTGGCTCAGCAGCACAGCCCCTAGCGCAAGGCAGAATCCGAGGTGCAGTGTTTCCGCCAAGCTAAGCACTACTCATTTTGAGCAGCCCAAGCAGGCACTGATGCTTTGGGCACGAGGAGGGAGCTAAGTCCCACCAAGGCTGGACCACCCTCAAAGTGACGAAGTGTTCACCTCCCAACCCTCTGTTCAGTTCGGAGTGTTGGAGGCTCTTTGTTTGTTGTGGGTACTGCGTCCGCCCTACCAATGGTATGCATGCCCAGAACTTCCGCTGTCAAAGCGAGTCAAATAAAAATCAAACACCTTCACAAATCCTGCTGCGAGCATCAACCCCCCAACACAGGTTTGGCGAGCTGCCATCTGCGGCTCTCTTACCCCTCGCAGCCTGTAGCCAGACTTAAGGAAGCCATTCCTGGTGTGTCAAATTGGGTTTTAGAGACAATAAAAAGGGGTTACTCGCTCCAATTCACTCGCAGACCACCCCCACTTCAGGGGTGTGACTTACACTTCGGACTCGGATTCCAACGTTCACATCCTCCGGCTCGGTAAAGGAAGAGAAGTACAGGTTCTGATAGCAAAGGGCACAGTAGAAGAAGTTCTCGCTACCCACAGAAAGTCAGGCTTTAACAGCAGTTACTTGCTCGTCCCCAAGAAGGATGGTGGCCTCAGGCCCATCCTCGACTTGAGATGTCTGAACTGCACTCTGTTTAGACAGCGGTTCAGAATGTTAATTTTGAAACAAATCCTCTTGCAGATCTGCCTAGGGATTTATTTTTATCATTGAAAAATGATTTGGATCTGAAAGAAGCATACTTTCTAATCCAGATAGCTCCCCATCACAGACCGTTCTTTAGATTCACGTCTGATTGCTTATCATATAAAGTAGGCAATTGCACCTTTAATGGTCTTTTGAACAGAAGGTGAAAAAAAGTCAAATGTTATTTGTTGGTTTCTGTAAGCACTATGGCCCTATAAAATGTTGAAAAAAATCCCTCCCTTTACAGTTTCTTACATGTATAGGGAAACTGATTGGTTCACGTCTGTGCATTTGCACAGACAAATGGCTTTTCAGCCCACCGAAACAGGCGAAGCTGACTGCCTATTTAAGTCACACTAAATTTCGTCATTTCGAGTTAGAATTTTTCGACTGAGTAGCAGTAGCGTCGACTCACATATGCGCAGTAGTATGGCAAGCTATGCAATGCTTGTTCCCGTTATCTCAGTGAACCAAGGTCAGTTTCTGACGCGTATGGACAATGCACTGCAAAACGCTGTAGTGCAGAACGGAAGCCTGGGTGACAAGGGCCCCAGGCAGTCTACCAGTGTTGGAGGCCTAAAATCTGTCCAATAAGGCAGGCTTGGATTCCGGGCTGGAGCCTGTGGGTATAATGTCTCCTAGAGAAAACCTGTGAGGGTGGAGGTCAACAGGGGCAGTCTATATATAATATTAACAATGTTAACAACAATGTTAACAAATAATAAACAGTTACAAATTGGCAAACATTAACATTATCATTATAACCAATGCAACATAATGCCTTAAAATGCAAAAGTAAGCCAAAGATCCTTTAGAACCCTCTCTGTTAACTATAATGTAGTTAATGTAACAATTAGGGTTGGGCATCGTTTTGATTGGAGCAATTCTGATTCCAATTCAGATTCTTCCTTTTGATTCCGGTTCTTATCGATTCTTGATTCTAATTCTTTGAGTGGTGGAGTTGAAACAGGGCACATGCTTATTTCTCAGATAAGAAATTCAATGGTTATTTAAAGATTTACCAGGCTTTTTCAGCCACAATTTAGAGCGCTAATGTCAGTTAACATGAATATTTGCCAGCCTCCAAGCACAGACGTCACACTTTATCAATCTTTTTTTAACAACTCACTACTCGTACCTGCTCGCTCAGCGCTCACGCCACATATTCCACTAGACCAAGCCCAAGAGGAGGCCATTCACCTGGTGGAATGGGCACTCACCCCAATAGGGCACTGCTAGTCCAAAGATTTGTAAGCTAGTGCTATCGCATCCACTATCCAGTGGGACAGTCTCTGTTTCGTGACTGGCAGGCCTTTAGAGCGGCCTCCGAAGCATACAAACAGCTGCTCTGTTTGCCTGAATTGGCTAGAGTGCTCAATGTACACCCCAAGAGCCCGAACCGGCAAAGTGGGTGTGGCGTCTGTTCACCTAGGGGAAAGTAGAGAGCAAAATGACTTATGGCCCCCAGGACCCCCAGGACAATAGACAGGTCCCTTAAAGGGTTGGGGTGAGGAGGGCCCTCTGAGAAATCTGACCATCAGGTCGTGTTTTCCTACCGTCTGGCCAGTAGTACCAAGCTTAAATTTTTAAGGCATTTCTAAGGCATTGTGGGAGTCTCTCATTCCTGTGCCATTACACCATTTAGAATTTTATTAATGGTAATCTACAATCAGAGTTACACATATGAGGTTCATTTTACGGGTTTAAAAATGTTTACAGAGAATTGTTTCAACATTTTAAGGGAAGCCTCTGCTGGTCAGGCTGTATTGTATTAGAGAACATGGCAGATTATAATGCGTTTAAAATGACCACATATTGACAACACAACAACAAAATACAACAATACACAACAAATGTGAGTTGCATTTAAATGTCATGACATTTAAATGCAATTCACATTTGTTGTGTAGTGTTGTATTTTGTAGAGTTGGCAGACCTGGCAGAGTTATGTTCCGTTATGTTATGTTTCGGTTCTGTCTTCAAGTTAACTTCTGTCTTCAAGTCAAGTTTCTCAGCTTGTTTGATCATTATTCCGTTCATCTGTTGTCCGATTCATTTTCTCATTAGTTCCGTGTATTTATTTATACTCCCTGTTCGGTTCAGTTCTTTGTCCTGTCTAGGTCAATGTTGAAGTGTGTTTATCTGTTTCCCTGCCTGTTCTGTGAGTTTTGGATTAAAGACTATTTGCATATTATTCTCCTGCGTCATGTGCTTTATTACGAGCAGGCATCCGTGACAATAATGTGCATAAAGCCAGGAACAAATTGTATCCCTTGTGAAACCACATGGTGGAATAATTTGGAGAACTTCTCATTTTTATGAAGAATTTATAACACACAACCTATGCTTTTGCAAGAACTCTAAATACTGTCAATTGTGTTTCTCCAGTATCAATATCCAGTATCCAGTATCAGTACCAATATCTGTAACTATAAAGGTACAAGGTACTTCAATTACTTAGATTGTTAATTTTTGTTGTTGTTGTTGGAAACTGTTTTCATCCATAAGCAAACATTCTCTAACTTGCAGCCTACTTTTTGACATTTCTTAATTGAAAATGACGCATTTCTCAGATCTCTTTGACAGATCCTTATGTATATAAATAAAAATATAGCCTATAATATACATACATATATATATATTGTAATGCCACTGATGCATAATGTCTTCGCTGTGTTTGTTTATAGGCTACTGTTATCTTTTTTCTTTCTTTTAAATTTGTTTGTGAAACTTTACATGAAGATTCGATAATTTCATTCCTGTAGAGGTTCTATCTGTTCTGTCTTTTATGTCTGTTTATTGTTCGATGCATTATAATAAAACACACACGCGCTATAGGTTTCGATTACCTCATGAAAGTTTAGTTAAAGTGCGCGCGATGACATATGACATACGCTACACAATTTACATTGTTTTATAAAATCTGTATGACATAACATATTTGCTACCTTGTTTGACAGTATATAGTAATGGTTAACTAAGAGTTAGCAGTTTAACTTGATGTCAATATCTGTAATTGTAAAAGTTAAAATTCCTCCATGAAAGCCATAACATGTTTTTCTTCTTACTGACAGCTTCAAAGCTCTCCAAGCGATAGCAAATTTGAAATACTAGATACGCATTTTGTATCTCCAATGACACTGGCCAAGAAAGGAAACCGAAACCAAATCACAAACAAATAAGAGCAGAACAATAGACAAACATTGGAGGAAGGCAGACTCGATTATACGGGTCTGATTAATTACTTGCTGTTTGCTCACTGAGTGAGTTATATGTCAATTACAAGAACAAGGCTGCCATGTGAGAGAAGTTTAACCAAATACTTACTTACAAATTGCGGTAACCTATTGTAACCGAGAACATGGGAAGTAAATGGCTATAAAATTCCCACAAACTGGATCCACACAGAAATATACAACAAATGTTTAATTTCCATAAAGTAAGGGAAAATTACAAATTGCATCCCTCATATTTTTAAGTTGAAATAGCAGGTGCATAAAATGTGTATATATATACACTGTAATTACACTTAGTACATTGTTATTATCAGAGGGTCTATTTAAGCATAAGCTCTTGGGTCATCTCCATCTCTTCCTCTTCTTCATCGTCTTCCTCCTCAGGTGAAGTTGGACTCTTGGAATGAGAAAGCAAATCTGCAGCTCCACCTACTACAGCACCTGCTGCTCCACCCACAGATGCCACGACTGCTGCCGCACCTGCAGACAGCCCAGCAGCACCTGACCAGGGAGAACGTGCAGAGGAGGAGACGATCTTGAAATCACCAAAAGACTATAGGCTAACATGTTCTTCAACATTTTTAGAATGACATGGAGATGAGGAAATGATTGAATGAATGATTTTTATGTTTGGGTAAACTATTCCTTTAAAATGGAATATGCACCCATTTCGTAGTTTGGCCCACATGGCCTATTCAGTTCAATTAAGGTTTGTTACATTTACATTACAGTTCAGTATGGCGTACCACAAGGCTCCGTACTAGGACTGTTGCTTTCACTCTGTACATGCTACTCTTGGGATATATCATTAGGAAGCATGGAATTAGTTTTCACTGTTATGCTGATGATACTCAGCTCTATATTTCTTCACGCCCTGACGAAACTTACCAATTCACAAAATTAACGGAATGCATAGGTGATATAAAAAATTGGATGACTAGTAATTTCCTACTACTTAATTCTGAAAAAAACCCAGAGATTCTAGTTATTGGACAAAAAACTTCCTCACGTAATAATCTAGAATACTGTCTAACACTTGATGGCTGCTCTGTCAAGTCTTCGTCGTCGGTTAGGAACCTGGGTGTGCTCTTTGATACCAATCTTTCATTTGAAAGTCACGTGTCTAGTATCTGTAAAACCGAATTTTTCCATCTTAAAAATATATCTAAATTATGCCATATGCTCTCATTGACAAATGCGGAACAATTAGTCCATGTGTTCATGACATCTATGCTAGATTATTGTAATGCTATTATGGGTGGTTGCCCTGCACGCAATTACAGCTGGTCCAAAACGCAGCAGCTCGAGTTCTTACCAGAACCAGGAAGTATGACCATATTAGCCCGGTTCTGTCAACACTGCATTGGTTCCCTATTAAACATCGTATACATTTTAAAATATTGCTGATTACTTACAAAGCACTAAATGGTTTAGCTCCGCAGTACTTGAGCGAGCTCTTAACGCATTATAGTCCTTCACGTCTATTGCGATCTCAAAATTCCGGCTAGTTGATAATACCTAGAATATCAAAATCGACTGCTGGCGGTAGATCCTTCTCCTATTTAGCACCAAAACTTTGGAACAGTCTTCCTAACATTGTCCGGGAAGCAGACACACTCTGTCAGTTCAAAGCTAGACTAAAAACACATCTCTTTGACCTAGCATACACATAACACATTATAGACTTCTATAATTCAATGTTAGGCTGCATAGATCAGGTCAGCTGGAACCGGGAACACTTCCCATAAATCCTGATGTACTTGTTACATCATAAGAAGAATGGCATCTACGCTAATTTTAGTGTTTTTGTTTATCCCGAGGTTTTCCCGCAGCCTGCCGGATCCAGGCTGTATCCAGATCTGATGAAGGACCTTCGCCTGGACCCGATGTCATAGCGGGGTGCTAAAGTGCCAACTAGTTTCTCCTTATGGAGGATCCCTTTACCACTCTACAGATAAAGCGTTGTCGTGAAATTTCGGTTCGCGTATCTACCCCGAAGTGATAAAATTCTGTATCAAAATGTTAAGGCCAGACAAGTAGTTTTTTAAGGCTTGGTTTGTAGGGAAATACCAATAAACTGAACTCGTAATACGCATGTGCACGCCATCAGTGTTCTCACAGGTTTCGCGTTTAAAGTCTGTGTAGAGTTTCCTGTTAAAACGTTGTTGTGTTAGCGGCCCCTAATTTAATAACTAATGATCGTTGCGACGGAAGTGAATCAATCAAATTAACTTTAGCTGGAAAATAACTTCATTCAAGAACTGCTATAAAGCCAAAACAATCTCTGTTACTTTAAACTATCCTTGTATCTCTGTAAAGCCGCTTTGGAACAATCTACATTGTTAAAAGCGCTATATAAAAGAAGATGACTTGACTTGACTTGACTTGAATAAGGTCTATAGTGTTCTTAACCTGCTCCACACTATCACTTGGTAATAAGGTCTCTAGTGTTTTGCTAAATAACTTGTTCCACTAACTATCTTGCTGCGTAGCAATAATAATCTACAGACTTCAGACAATGCCTTTGAATATGCTTTAATCATGGCCAGAGGATCTCAGACAAATTTCAGAGAGAATCCCACCAGCAAAAGGAATACAACAGTTTTTATAGAATAGGAGCATGGCAAAAATCTCCAGTAGCAGTATTAACATTAAGTAACATGACATCTGACTCACAGAAGCCAATGGCACATGTCACTATGCGTATTGGCACATCCGCTGGCACATCCGGTCTTCGTTGGCATGTGCCAGTGGATAGTGGCATGTGTCAGGCCTAAAGGAGAAATATGCTTAGATGTTAGAGTTATGATTAGTTCGATATACAGTTTACTATTTTATTAATTAAAAATCCATCACAGATCACTCGCCACACAAAGCGCATAGAAGGTAATCCTCTTTATGATCGTTTTCTCTTCTCTCTTTTTAGTGATCACTCCATCAATCAGCCGGTGTCGATACTGCTGCGACACCACAAGATCCAAAGGAAGCACCATATCAGACAAATACAAAACAAATGTCAATCATAAACATTTACATTACCCACATATATCTTTTAACATGCTATTATTATAAAATGTTGACTAAGTTTTGATTGTTTAGCCTGCCTATTTAAAAGGTTGGCTGTAGGTTCAGAGTGTTCACAAATAAGCATATGGCATATCTCTCTCGGAAGTCATATTCTTTCATCAAAACAACAAAATTAAATAGAACAACTGGGAGAATGTTATTTATAAAATCATATAAAATTATTTTGTATTTTACAGCTGATGTATTTTACAGTGTGCCTGAGGGAACACCAGCACTGGGTGTATGTACTAACTAGGGCATTGTGGGAGTCTTTCATGCCTGTGCCATTAATCTACAACTAGTGTTACACATTTGACCAGGGCCTAAAATTAACACTCGTCAAGCACCATATATTTGAGTAAAAATGTGTTGGCGAGTAAATGAAACAATTGTCAATTGCCAGTTGCCTTGTAATATTTTTATGAATTCTAGCAATGCAATGTTGTGAGAACATAAACAAACAAATGTGAACATCACTCGGCAGGGCTGGACTGGGACAAAAAAAAACGGCCTTGGCATTTTGGCTCAGACTGGCCCACTACATATGATCATAAACACCACCCATCTTTGCACGCCCTTGAATATGTATACCAACTCCTATTCCTTAAAACCACTAATGCCATGTAATGAGTGAGTAGGAATGAGTGAGAGTTAACAGATGAAATAACTCCAAAATTTTAATTTATTAAAACAATTGAACTATACATCCACAGTGATGAATCTTAAAACAAGGTATAAGCTGCATTGGCATAGCAATACCAGTGTTTCCCAGGAGTAAAACTGTGGTGGGTGGACCTGGTTCCTTCTAGGGGGGTTCAGGGCCGTGCGCCCCCGGAAGAAAATGTTGTGCAGTTTTGTGCAATGTTAAATTCATCAATCTGGTGCACTTTTAGAGTTCAGAAGTAAGAGCTCCAATCCATATTCAGTGTGCAAATTGAACAAAGGAAAACTCAAACCTCTTTTAGTTTTGCTATAGTGTCTCAGTCTACATTACACTACTACATAATGGTTATAATATTAATCCTGTGACAGTAATAGACATATATTGTAAAACAAATGCACTGAAAAATAAAGGAAACTTTCATAATTAGTTTTGTACTCATTTTGTATACATGATCTTTTACTTAACATGATCTTTTATCTTTTAAACTGCATCAAGCTTTTATTTTGGTGGAAAACATGGTTTACAAATGCGTCTCATTACAATTGTAGTAAAATCCGGTATTCGTCAAATATGCAGATGTGGAAATAATGCGTAACTGGGTAATGGGTTCCTAGATCTGCTTAGCGTAGGGTTTCTCATCTCTCTCCTCACTATCATCATAAACCACGGGAGCTGATAAAGGTCATGCTAACATATCTGTTAATCTGACACATTTTACAGCATCTGCTCGAAGGGCCTGTTTCTTTTTTTCACGCTATTTCTCTGCACATTCCTTGCGTTTCTTCTCCATCTCTCTGACTATTTTGACAGATACACACTGACACTGCACGCTTGCTCAGAGCCCAAAGGGGGAGGTGCTTAAAGATGTGATTGAAACAGCCCAGTGTCAATCGATAAAATAACAAGTAAAATAAAAAGGGGTTACTCGCTCCAATTCACTCGCAGACCACCCCCACTTTAGGGGTGTGACTTACACTTCGGACTCGGATGCCAACGCTCACGTCCTCCGGCTCGGTAAAGGAAGAGAAGTACAGGTTCTGATAGCAAAGGGCACAGTAGAAGTAGTTCTCGCTACCCACAGAAAGTCAGGCTTTAACAGCAGTTACTTGCTCGTCCCCAAGAAGGATGGTGGCCTCAGGCCCATCCTCGACTTGAGATGTCTGAACCGTACTCTGTTTAGACGGCCGTTCAGAATGTTAATTTTGAAACAAATCCTCTTGCAGATCTGCCTAAGGATTTGTTTTTATCACTGGATCTGAAAGAAGCATACTTTCTAATCCAGATAGCTCCCCATCACAGACCGTTCTTTAGATTCACGTCTGAGTGCTTATCATATAAAGTAGGCAATTGCACCTTTAATGGTCTTTTGAACAGAAGGTGAAAAAAAGTCAAATGTTATTTGTTGGTTTCTGTAAGCACTATGGCCCTATAAAATGTTGAAAAAAATCGCTCCCTTTACAGTTTCTTACATGTATAGGGAAACTGATTGGTTCACGTCTGTGCATTTGCACAGACAAATGGCTTTTCAGCCCACCGAAACAGGCGAAGCCGACTGCCTATTTAAGTCACACTAAATTTCGTAATTTCGAGTCAGAATTTTTCGACTGAGTAGCAGTAGCGTCGACTCACATATGCGCAGTAGTATGGCAAGCTATGCAATGCTTGTTCCCGTTATCTCAGTGAACCAAGGTCAGTTCTGACGCGTATGGACAATGTACTGCAAAACGCTGTGCTACTAGCGCAGAACGGAAGCCTGGGTGACAAGGGCCCCAGGCAGTCTACCAGTGTTGGGTCTACCAGTGTTACCAGTTACAAATTGGCAAACATTAACGCAACACTCGTTCCCTCATCTAGAGAGAACCGAGGTTACGTTAGTAACCGAGAGCGTTCTCTTACGAGAGTACTCTCGTGTTGCGTAAGCTAGCTTACGCTACGGGAACCCAATGTAAAACGCCGTGCGTGCTAGAGAAGTCCACATGAACGTTCCCAAGGGCATGTGCCCAGGGACAAATGTAAGTGGTAAAATCTGGGCCGACGGGGGTGGGCCCAGGGTGTAATTAACCATTCCAGAGTGGGGGAAATGGGTGCTTAATACAGTAGAACAGCCAGGATATACATCCGTGGGCTGAGCTAAGGATGATAATACTGCTTGTCAGACACCTGAACCCGAGGGACAGATGTAAGGAACGATCACAGACAGGGGAGACCTGGTCTGTCGATCTAGATTTCGTGCGTAACACGAACTGCACACAGTCTGTGTCGATCTGCAGCGAGAGCGAACAGAGCTTGTTATGTTAGACTGACAACAGTTTAGCCTGTAAGGCAGGCACCTCCAGGTTATAAAACCTCATAAATGTAGACAGAGAGGCCCAGCCCGCCGCCATACAAATATCATGGAGTGAAACTCCACAGGACCACGCCCACGAGAAGGCCATGCCTCTGGTGGAGTGCGCTCTGACGCCCAGAGGGCAATGAAGGTTCTTGGACCTATAAGCTAGAGCGATAGCATCAACTATCCACCTGGATAGGCTCTGTTTCGATGTGGCTAAGCCTTTAGTGTGGCCACCAAAAGAAACAAAGAGCTGCTCTGACTGCCTAAAAGCAGCAGACCGTTCGACATATATTCTCAGCGCCCTGACAGGGCAGAGAAAATTCACATCGCCCTCACCCTCAGATCTTGGAAGAGCTGATAGTGAAATGACTTGTGATCTGAACGGAGTGGAAAGCACTTTGGGGACATAACCGTGCCTCGGTTTAAGGATGACTTTAGAGTCATTAGGCCCAAACTCAATGCACGAAGCGCTCACAGAGAGCGCGTGAAGGTCGCCCACTCGCTTAACTGAGGCGAGAGCCACGAGGAAAGCGGTCTTAAGTGAAAGATACCGCAGATCCACGGACTGAAGGGGTTCAAAGAGTTCGCCCTTCATGGCCGCCACATATACTTTGAGCGTGGAAGGGGACCTGCCCTCGTCCAAAAGCTCTTGCAGAAAGGAGAGAACCTCCGTAACGCTACAGCGCTGTGGGTCTACGTTTTGGGCCGAGCACCAGCCGGAAAACACTGCCCATTTAGAGGCGTAGAGCCTTCTCGTAGAGGGTGCTCTAGCCTGAGTAATTGTGTTCAACACTGCCGCTGGGAGATCAGCGGGTACCCGTTGCTGCCGGTCCTGAAAGCTGCCGCTGAGCGCTGAATCTGCAGCGCGCGTTGTGACGTCAGCCGAGCTGTCATTAACACAGAGTCTAAGTCTGTTCCCAGAAAAGAGATTCTCTGGCTGGGAGACAGTGAACTCTTGGTCCAGTTGATTTGGAGACCCAAATCCCGTAAATGGTCGAGTAATAGAGCTCTGAACGCTATCAGCTCTGCCTCTGACTGAGCTAGAATAAGCCAGTCGTCCAAATAGTTCAGTATTCGCAATCCCCCGCTGTCTCAGGGGAGCGAGTGCTGCATCCATGCACTACGGGGTGCCAAGGATAGACCGAACGGCAGGACGGTGTACTGATAGCTCAGACCCTCGAAGGCGAATCGCAAGAAAGGCCTGTGATGGGGCGCTATTTGAATCTGAAAATATGCGTCTTTCAGATCCACAGAGATAAACCAGTCCCTCGGGCGAATTTGCGCGAGAATTTGACTGGTCGTGAGCATTCTGAACGATCTCTGCATATGGGTCTGAGATCACCATCCTTCTTTGGAACGAGGAAATATCTGCTGTAGAAACCTGGCTCGCTCAGAGTCTGAGGGACGGTTTCTATGGCTCGTTTCTCTAGCAGCTTCGCAATCTCGGTGCAAAGTAAGTGTGCTACTTCGTTTTTCACCGTGGTTTCGACCCTGGCTCGAAAGCGTGGGGGTCTGCGAGCGAACTGTAGTGAATAGCCTCGTTCTACCGTGTTCAGTACTCACTCTGACACGCCCGGCAGCCTTCTCCATGCTTATATATGAAAAGCCAGTGGGAGAATGACGCGTGGGCTGTTGTCGCTGTGTGTGTGTGGCACATATCTCACAGCGCTTGAAAGAGAGCGCGCGCTCATGGAGGCGCGCGCGCTCTGCACACACATAACACAGCTCGTGTCTGATAGAGGGTGATCTGCACGCGGTGACACATTTTGTGTTCATTGACGGGGGCTCTGAGTGAGTGCTTGTCACAGAGCGACCCGTGTTTGTGTGTAGGGATGAGCGCTGTACTGCGGACACCTTTTCTACATTTAAAACACACGCGGCGTGAGCCGAGTTTATGGATGTGGGCCGTGAATGAGTGTGAATCACTGAACTGGCCGTGTTTATGTGTAGGAGTGAACACTGTGGAGTGGGCACAGGACCTACATTTATAACACCATCGGTGTGAGCCGGACAAACAGACAGAATTCTCTTTCTGTGATATATTTGGGCGGCCGTAAAAACGGCCTTTGGGTACAGGCGAGTGTGTTGTGTAACGGGCTCGTTGGCTGTGAAATACACATCTCCAGTCGCGGCTAACACGGTCAGGAAGACTTTGAGGGCTTGGACTTCAGCACAATCTTGGACCGGGGTCCCCGGGGGGGGAGGCGGCCTGTGGCGGCTGGAAGAACGTGAGCGCTGTTGGGACTCTCTCGGCTGATGGCGCTGCGAGGCTGGCGGCGGGGGGGGGGGCTGTGGCGCTGATCTCCGGCTGGACGGCTGCTTAGAGCGGCCCGTAGCGGAACTAGAGCGCTTCGGCAAGAAATGCTGCATAGCCTGAGAGGTTTTCTGCACCTCAGAATACCGCTCCGAGAACCCCTTAACTGCCGGGCCGAAGAGACCGGATGGCGCCACGGGCGCGTCGAGGAAGGTGGCTCTGTCGGACTCCTTCATATCGGACAGTGTTAACCACAAGTGTCTCTCGGTGACAGTGAGAGACGCCATGTTCCTCCCGATGGCCTGAGCAGCGGACTTAGTGGCTCGTAGCGCTAAGTCTGTCGCGCTCCTGAGGTCAGTGAAATTCTCCGGGTTCAGGCCCGTCTCGTCCATTGTACAGAGAAGGTTGGCCTGATACACCTGGAGCACGGCCATCGCATGAAGCGCAGACGCGGCTTGACCGGCGGCGGTGTAAGCGTGACCGATCAGAGCCAAAGTAGTTCTGCAGGCTTTGGAGGGCAGTGAAGGCTTGGGCTGCCATCCGGCGGAAGGCGGGCAGAGGTGCGTGGCTACCGGTTCCTCGACCGGAGGAATGCAGAGGTAGCCTTTGTCTTTCGCGCCG
>NC_139981.1:21250817-21269817 GCF_963993115.1 Abramis brama
TGCATAAGGCCATAAATCTTTAGGTAGCTCACTCTATATCAGCATGCACCGTGCCATGTCAAAAAGTGTACGCCAATTTCGCTCTGCTGTACCATTTTGGTGGGGAGAATATGGCGCAGAAGTCTTGTGTCTCATACCATTCTTAACCAACAGAGTTTTGTATTGCTTTGCAGTAAACTCAGTGCCATTGTCTGATCGAAGACGCTGAATTTTACCATATGGGGCCATTTCAGCAAGAAACCTCTCCGTTGCTTGTAGTGTGTCACTTTTACTTTTAAGACTATATACAAACACGGCACTGGTATAATCATCAGTGAATGACAAAACATATTTATACCCCTCTCTGGACTCTGGGTGAATTGGACCGGCCAAATCTGTGTGCACTAGCTCTAGAGGCCTTTTAGCTCTTACATCAGGCTTTCTGTTTCTGGTTTGTGTAAACTTGCCTCGGGTGCACACTTCACAAGTTATAGGTTTGTTTGTTGAACCTTCAATTTTCATACCATCAACAACACCTTCTAATCTCTGCACATCATCAAAATTACAATGTCCCAGTATCTCATGCCATGTTTTTAAATCATAACATCCATTCACTTGATCATCACATCCATCAGGTACTGTATGTAAATAATATAATCTATCATGTAAACGAATGGGAAATTTTGTACCGTCTTTGTGCACCAGAATGTCCTCATCTTTCCTGAATGTCACGCTTGCTCCACTGGAAGCCGCTGCTTGTACCGAAAATATGTCCTGTGGGTATGAGGGAATGTACAGCGCCCGTCTCAGCACTGTTTTTAGGTGGCGTCCGCGAATGTCCACCAAGCATACCTCAGCATCACCTCTGCGCTCTGCTACTCCTTTACACCTTGTGCCGTCAGCAAGCTCCATGTAATGAGTCCCTGCCTGGAACTCATCATCGAACCTCTTAAACTTGGAGATGTCGGTGACGATATGCGAGGTTGCCCCGCAGTCGACCATCAGGCCCCTCACGTCGACACCCTGGATGTTTGGCTGGGATCCTGCCGCTCCATCGGTCACCCTGAAAACATACTCGTCGGTCGCTTCCTCGGTGACCCTCCATGTTGCGTCCTGGCGCCGTCTCCTCCTGCAGGTTACGTCGCGATGAGTATTACTCTTGCAGTGGCTGCACCACAGTTTGCGCCGGTGTCGTGCCGAAAAGTGATGGTCTGCCGAAAATTGATTGCATTATTTATTGCAATAAGTACAGGCTTCAATCATTTTGTTGTAAGTAGCATACTGCATTTTATGGGTTGCTTTCAACATTTAAAGGTATTTTAACAGGTAAAAAGGGCTGGATTGGTTGGTACACAGCAGGTAAAATAATGCAGTCATATAATTGCAAAAGAGATCATGTCTTTATTTTATATATAGCTCAGCAGTAAGTCATGTTATTATAGGCTACAGTCCGTTTTCCAAATACAAACAACAACAGGCTTCTATTATTTCCTATAATCATGTAAATGTCATACCTGATTAAGCTATAAACTGCAAACACTTATATGGCCACAATTGTTATTATTATGTTAAAAGAAACGTTAAAGTATCACACAGACATATCTTTGCTATTACCACGGACATAAACTGATGGTTATTTGCACGTTATGTCTGTTTGATCCAGCTGTAGACGTAAAGAGACTGGGCGCAATCAATTTTCGGCGGACCATCACTTTTCGGCACGACACCGGCAAGCACGGGCAATGTGTCCCTTCAGACCGCATCTGTAGCACACCACATCCGCTGCAGCCCGTTCAGTTGAGTCAACACTGGTGGGTCTCGCAGGCCACTGTTTTGTCCGCACAGCCATTACATTATCCTCTGCAGCTGGAGAACGCATCTTTTCGATGTCCTCGTAGCTCCGAAGCTTTGTTTTAAATTCAGCAAACGTTATCCTGTCATCCGATTGCGTTATATGGATGGCGAACTGTTTAAAAGTCTCAGGAAGCCCCTTTAGAACCATAGCCACCAGCAGTCCGTCACTCAAAGTCTCTCCAGCATTTCGTAAAGCCGTGATAGCAGTTTCAGCACGAATAACATATTCAGTCACACTCTCGCTGCTTGATTTTTGAAGCGAGGTTAGCTCAGTATACATATTACTCGTGGCTTTCCTTTACCTGCGTAGTAGTCTCTTAAAATCTTTAGCGCTGCGCTGCGCGCCCATCGTCGGCTGCCTCTCGCATTACAAGCGACAAACTTTTATCGTCCAAGAACTGGATTAATTCTGCATATGCCTCGGCATTTGAAGCCGCTTCTTCCGGTGTCTCCACACCTGCTGATTCTGTAGTAATTATCTCTTTCAGGCCTTGCAGCCGGAGGTGGCCCAAAAACTTAACCTCCCAAAGTTCATAATTCTTTTCATCCCCGTCGAACAGTAGCCGCGACCAGCGACCGCTATGTTCCGTTTTTCTGGCGTTAGGCCTACTCATGGCTCTACTTAAACAAACGCTTGACTTCTTGACTTTCTAGGCCCATAACCTGTTCACAGAGTAAACGCAACAACGTATAGCTTGCAACACACACAGCAACAGCTGTGCTCACTCAAGGTGATTTTTATTAATCAAACAACCAATCACAAATATACACACTCTCATTACTCATGTGACATTTCATTCAGCTTAATCAAATCAGACATAAATATCAATCAATAAAGAGAAAAAAAAACTAACAAAGAAAAAACAAAACAAAAACAAAAACAATGCACATTGAGAGCACACGGTTAACACTTTTGCTGTTCTTTTGCACAACATATCCAGCACTGGGTGTAGCTATGTACTAACTAAGGCATTGTGGGAGTCTCTAATTTCTGTGCCATTACACCATTTAGAATTTTATTAATGGTAATCTACAATCAGAGTTACACATATGAGGCTCAGTTTACGGGTTTAAAAATGTTTACAGAGAATTGTTTCAACATTTTAAGGGAAGCCTCTGCTGGTCAGGTTGTATTGTATTAGAGAACATGGCAGATTGTAATGCGTTTAAAATTACCGCATATTGACAACACAACAACAAAATACAACAATACACAACAAATGTGAAATGCATATAATTGTCAGTTATGTTATGTTTCGGTTCTGTCTTCCTTATCTGGTAGTTTGACCCAGTTTCCTTGTTTGATCATTATTCCTTTCGTCTGATTCATTTTCTCATTAGTTCCTGTGTATTTATTTATTCTCCATGTTCGGTTCAGTTCTTTGTCCTGTCTAGGTCAATGTTGAAGTGTGTTAATCTGTTTCCCTGCCTGTTCCGTGAGTTTTGGATTAAAGATTATTTGCATATTATTCTCCTGCGTCATGTGCTTAATTCAGAGCAGCCACCCATGACAATAATGTGCATAAAGCCAGGAACAAATTGTATCCCTTGTGAAACCACATGGTGGAATAATTTGGAGAACTTCTCATTTTTATGAAGAATTTATAACACAGAACCTATATGCTTTTGCAAGAACTCTAAATACTGTCAATTGTGTTTCTCCAGTAACCCCATCATTAAGGGCATGGTTTGAGGCAATGAGGATTATAATATATAATGAGAAATATATTGAGAAATAATATAAATTAAAGTTACTTAAGTACCAAACAGTGCCTTATGGCTCCAGTGTGTTCTTCCAATGGTTGCAATCTGAGAAACTTTTTTCATTAGGAAAACTCCCCTTATGAGTTTAAGTGAGTAACTGAGCAGTCACAGTTAATTACACAACATTACTTTATGATAAATAAATTACAGCAAGAGACTATTTGTTTTCATTTTATTTGCTTATAAACAGCACCCTTACACCTAAACTGATACAGATAGGCCACTGATGTTAATCACTTAGACATACAGTAAGATAATGATAATATAATGATTTCTTTTCTTTTTTTTGTAACATACAATAATTGCACAGATTTAAACTAGTTACACAGTATAGTTGCTAGCCATGCTAGCAACTGCCCCCACTGTAGCTCCCAAAGCCCCCACGATGGCTTGACCTGCCAAAGGGATTCCCGCAGCACCTAATGACATGAAAAATGACATGAAAACAATTGTGTAGCCTATTTGCCCCTTGCATAAATCAGTTTTATTGTTAAAGTGCAAAGATGATAAAAAATAAAAAATCCAGATATTTGGCTCACCAGCAGACTGAAGAACAGCTACCACACTTCCAGCTGCGACCCCTCCTCCGTTCGCCACGGCAGTAGCTGACATCAAAGTGGAGGCAATTGAACCTGCAGCAATTCCACCGGCGGTGAAACCGGCCGCTGTTAGAACAGCAGGAGCTGCAACAATTGCTCCCGCTATTAGGAGAAACGAGAAACACAGTAGTTCAGGTGGATCAAATTCCATTAAAATAACAAAATCAGGGTTTTTAAAAAAAACTAATTTTCTGTGGCTTTATCCGAAATTGCGTACTCTATTGAACAGGCACTTATTTTGAACAAATAGGCCTAGGCCTAATTACTTCACAGCCACTAAAAAGTACATTCTATATAGTATGAATATGTGTAGTATGAATATAATCTGGACGTACTACATTCACCATGTTGTCATTATGATGTGACCTACATTTTTGATTTGATATAATGTTAATTTTGACAAAATAACATAAAACAGCAGATAGACCTATAAAATATAAAGGCCTGGGCCACGTTCAAGCTCAAACCGGTGCGCTGGGGGGAATAGGGGGAATAGACTGGTTGAAGGTTTATTATGGAAGGCCATCTGGACTTTAAATATTTATTGGTAAATAAAATAAAGGAAATAAGTTTCAAAATCTTATACTACCCAGTAAATAATTTTCTTGTTAAATTAAAAAAGGATATTGATATGAGCTGAAACCTTGTTTCATTTATTTTGGCATTGCGCTCATGTAAGAAAATTTTAGAAAGATTTGTCTAGATTTATAATTGACAACATTGAGCCCACTTTTTCTTTGTGTTTAGAAAATGTTATATTTGGTATTAATAATATTCCCTCAAAAATAAAAGGAAAGTGTAGGCTACTATTATAAATGTAATTTTTTTTTTTTTTTTTGCTAAATCCCATTTGCATAAATGTAAGTTCAATAAAACCCTACCTTTGTTTTTGGTTCTTGAAAAAGAAATGCAATTATATATCAAGATAATTCTTTCATTCCCACAATAAGAAAGCAATTGAAACTATTTCGTTTGTGAATCCTTTGATATTTTTATATAATGTTTAGTTAATGTTAATGTTTTTTTTTTGCTTTTTTTTTGCTTTGCTTTTGTTTATCCGATTTGAAGCCTCATGAAGCACTTCGTTTTTCGTTGATCACGTGTTTCTCTGAAAACAATACGCGCTCTGGCACGAAACTTCATGAGAAATTGCGCTGCGTAGGCTACTCGATACGCGCTTTGAAGCTTCAGTGTCAAATGTATCACTAGCATATCAACAGTGATCAGCAATAGTGATAAGCCTAATACTCACAATAAAAATAATACGGTCATATAGCCTAGTCTCGGAGGAAAGAAGTGGATTATCCTTCACCTGAAAAGTTTGTCTTTTCATCCTGAAATGCGAGGCAAATGCTGGATCACACATAGGAACACGGTGTTCAACGCACCACCGTTACCGTTTTTAAAAAAGTTTTGCAACTTTTTGTCGGGGCTGAACGCAGCCCTGGTTTCAGACAGGGCTTTATAATTAATCCAGGATTAGGCCAGTTACATTAGACATCTCAGTAGCTTTTAAAAATGTCTTAGAAAAACACATTAGCCTACTGATGTGCATCTTGAGAAAAAAAAAGCATTGACATATTTTAAGATATGTCAGTGCAAGTTCCTTTCAGTTAAAACAGCTCAAACATGCATTTAAGAGGCTTAAGCCGTGCCTGTGAAACCAGGCAGAAATATAGTTTATAATATATTTGTAAGAATTTTACCTGCTGCTGCACCTGTTGCAATAAGCGTTACTAGAGGGAAGATAGAAAACACAAGTAAACTCATTTATTGATAAACATTTAAAATTCTAGTTAGAATAATTAAAATATAGGCTACTTACAGGGATCCATCTTAAATCGACTCTGTTAAAACGAACAAACAGGATGCTCTTGCTTTACACTGATCTCAATATGTGAGAGCTTGCTTAAATAGCGTTCTGGGTGTCTCACTTCTCAAGAAAGGAAATCGAAACTAACATCAGAGACAACAAGCTCTGGTCCTCCCTGCAGACTGTAGCGCGATGACGTAAAGATAGAATCTGATACTATAAAGGTACAATTAATAGGTACTTAAATTAGCCTACTTAGATTGTTAATTTTTGTTGTTGTTGTTGGAAACTGTTTTCATTCATAAGCAAACATTCTCTAACTTGCAGCCTACTTTTTGACTTTCTTTGCATTTCTCAAATTTCTTTGACAGATCCTTGAAATATAGGCCTATATATATAATATATATAATGCCACTGATGCATAATGTCTTCGCTGTGTTTGTTTATAGGCTGTTATCTTTTGTCTTTCTTTTAAATTTGTTTGTGAAACTTTACATGAAGATTCGATCATTTCATTCCTGTAGAGGTTCTATCTGTTCTGTCTTTTATGTCTGTTTATTGTTCGATGCATTATAACAGCAACAAAAACAACAACAAAATATAGCTGCAAGCAGCAATACGGGGCCAAGCCCTGCAAGGCAGAGCAAGCAACAGCCGCTGTAGCGCAATGCGGAGCCAGAAGAGCAAAACATCAGAAATTTAATGTACATCAAGCACAGTAAGCACATCAATTACAGCAGCACAGCTAGCATTTAAGCACCAACAGCAGTGCAGAGCCGGAAGGAATTTAAATTATTATTTTATACACAATTTCAAAGTCGCCCCACACTGGTCTCGAACCCACGACCACAATGGTTCGGGATTCATGACGCATGGTTGAACCACTTGCGCCACCCAGAGGACATGTTTTACAAAGCTGCAGAGGAGAGGCTTCAGTGTGTGAATGAGCACACAAAATCATGTTAACGAGATTAGCATGCTAAGCTAACTTAATGCTAATATAGCTTATGATGTGGTACATCCAATGCTGGCAAAATAGATATCCTCAGATTCGACATGACGCAAGGAATCGATAGACACCAATTTTATGATTTTGTGACAAAGTGTTCACAAGTTACAGCCTCTGAACCAATTATGGGTTGACCTCATTAAGTTTGCGACATCATAACTTTTTTTTTCCAGTATAGCAAAAAAATCGGGGACAGTACTTTTATGCGGCTCAGTCCGAAGATCATTTGAGTACATGTTTGGACAAAATTAGACCAATTTTGAAGGAGGAGTAGCGAAAAAACTGTTTTACATTCACTCCAATATGGCGGCCAGTCACATTGTTGATAAATAACATATGAGATATCGTTGAAATCGGCATAAGCCAAGGAATATATTGACATAAAGAAATCAAATTTCAAGCAATGTTAGCAAAAGTTATAAGCGTTTTTTCAAAAAACAATGATATCTCTGGAACACTAGGTGGCGCTGTGATCAAATTTCTCAGGTACCTTCGGGCCATGCTAATGATGATCCATACCAAATTTGGTGAAGAAATTTCAAATAGTTTAAAAGATATTGCAAATTATGACATCATTCAAAATGGCGGACACGTGGTACATCCCATCATGGCAAAATCGATATCCACGGATTTGTCATGACCCAAGGAATCGATAGACACCAAGTTTATAATTTTCTGACAAACTGTTCATAAGTTATTGGCCAAAATATGCATTTTCCATATCTCATGACCCGTAGGTGGCGCTGTTCCCAACTTTGGCATGGAACCTCAGATCATGCTTCCGATGAAGTGTACCAATTTTCGTTTCGATTGATCAAAGTTTGGCCGAGCTATAGCTTCTGAACCAATTTTGGGTCGACCTCGTTAAGTTTGCGACGTCATAACTTTTGATCAGAGAAGAATAAAAAAAATCGGGGACAGTACTTTTATGCGGCTCAGTCCGAAGATCATTTGAGTACATGTTTGGACAAAATTAGACCAATTTTGAAGGAGGAGTAGCAAAAAAACTGCATACTGTACTTTTCAAAATGGCCACTACTGTAATGGGCGGAGTCTTAATGTAAGATATTGGTTCTAATCAGCATGATGAGATGAATCAGGTGTACTAAGTTTCATTTTTCTAGATCAAAGGGTTCAAAAGTTATAACCATTTCAATGTTGAATTTTTGAACTGCTGGTGGCGCTATAGAGTTGGACCTAGAGACTCAAAAATTGCTACAATTACTTTTCATTACCATCACTACAAGTGTGCCAAATTTCATCATTTTCCTATGTATGGTTCATAGGGCTGCCATAGACTTCAAGAGGAGGAAGAAGAATAATAATAATAATAAATATAGCTGCAAGCAGCAATACGGGGCCAAGCCCTGCAAGGCAGAGCAAGCAACAGCCGCTGTAGCGCAATGCGGAGCCAGAAGAGCAAAACATCAGAAATTTAATGTACATCAAGCACAGTAAGCACATCAATTACAGCAGCACAGCTAGCATTTAAGCACCAACAGCAGTGCAGAGCCGGAAGGAATTTAAATTATTATTTTATACACAATTTCAAAGTCGCCCCACACTGGTCTCGAACCCACGACCACAATGGTTCGGGATTCATGACGCATGGTTGAACCACTTGCGCCACCCAGAGGACATGTTTTACAAAGCTGCAGAGGAGAGGCTTCAGTGTGTGAATGAGCACACAAAATCATGTTAACGAGATTAGCATGCTAAGCTAACTTAATGCTAATATAGCTTATGATGTGGTACATCCAATGCTGGCAAAATAGATATCCTCAGATTCGACATGACGCAAGGAATCGATAGACACCAATTTTATGATTTTGTGACAAACTGTTCACAAGTTACAGCCTCTGAACCAATTATGGGTTGACCTCATTAAGTTTGCGACATCATAACTTTTTTTTTCCAGTATAGCAAAAAAATCGGGGACAGTACTTTTATGCGGCTCAGTCCGAAGATCATTTGAGTACATGTTTGGACAAAATTAGACCAATTTTGAAGGAGGAGTAGCGAAAAAACTGTTTTACATTCACTCCAATATGGCGGCCAGTCACATTGTTGATAAATAACATATGAGATATCGTTGAAATCGGCATAAGCCAAGGAATATATTGACATAAAGAAATCAAATTTCAAGCAATGTTAGCAAAAGTTATAAGCGTTTTTTAAAAAAACAATGATATCTCTGGAACACTAGGTGGCGCTGTGATCAAATTTCTCAGGTACCTTCGGGCCATGCTAATGATGATCCATACCAAATTTGGTGAAGAAATTTCAAATAGTTTAAAAGATATTGCAAATTATGACATCATTCAAAATGGCGGACACGTGGTACATCCCATTATGGCAAAATCGATATCCACGGATTTGTCATGACCCAAGGAATCGATAGACACCAAGTTTATAATTTTCTGACAAACTGTTCATAAGTTATTGGCCAAAATATGCATTTTCCATATCTCATGACCCGTAGGTGGCGCTGTTCCCAACTTTGGCATGGAACCTCAGATCATGCTTCCGATGAAGTGTACCAATTTTCGTTTCGATTGATCAAAGTTTGGCCGAGCTATAGCTTCTGAACCAATTTTGGGTCGACCTCGTTAAGTTTGCGACGTCATAACTTTTGATCAGAGAAGAATAAAAAAAATCGGGGACAGTACTTTTATGCGGCTCAGTCCGAAGATCATTTGAGTACATGTTTGGACAAAATTAGACCAATTTTGAAGGAGGAGTAGCAAAAAAACTGCATACTGTACTTTTCAAAATGGCCACTACTGTAATGGGCGGAGTCTTAATGTAAGATATTGGTTCTAATCAGCATGATGAGATGAATCAGGTGTACTAAGTTTCATTTTTCTAGATCAAAGGGTTCAAAAGTTATAACCATTTCAATGTTGAATTTTTGAACTGCTGGTGGCGCTATAGAGTTGGACCTAGAGACTCAAAAATTGCTACAATTACTTTTCATTACCATCACTACAAGTGTGCCAAATTTCATCATTTTCCTATGTATGGTTCATAGGGCTGCCATAGACTTCAAGAGGAGGAAGAAGAATAATAATAATAATAATAATAAGAAAACTAACAGATACAATAGGTGCCATAGCCCCTTCGGGGCTTGGCCCCTAATAATAAGAAAACTAACAGATACAATAGGTGCCATAGCCCCTTCGGGGCTTGGCCCCTAAAAACACACACACACACACACACAAAAAAAACCCACTCACACAATTGAACACGCATGCGCTGTAATAGGTTTCGATTACCTCATGAAAGTTTAAACACGCATGCGCGCGATGACTTATGACATACGCTACACCATAGATATCATATAAAGGCTAGATGTCTCGTGCTCGCTGCTGGCCAATGGAGGTCGACGTCCGCACGTGGCGGCCATCTTGCCACAGTGTGCTCGCTCACTCGTTTAATGGTGCATGTACTTTTAAATAACCATAACTTGCTCAATTTGCTACCGATTTTCAAACGGTTTGGTTTGTTATAAACGTCAGAGATGTAGTTATGACACTGCATACATACAGTGCATACATATGAATAATTATAACATACATGTTCAAGCATTCGGAATTATAGCCACGTTAATAACGTTTGTAAGAAACCAAACCGTTTGCAAATCCGTCAAGATTTCAGCGAGATAAGAGGATTTGTGTGCATGCTGATCATTCACCTTAATGCACAGCTTCACTGTGACAAGATGGCCGAACGGTGATGCCGGAAGTGACTGCGCCATAAGACATCTAGCGTTTATATATGATATCTATGCGCTACACAATTTATATTGTTTTATAAAATCTGTGACATAACATCTTTGCTACTTTGTTTGACAGGATATATTAATGGTTAACTAAGAGTTTAATTGTAAAAGTTTAAATTCCTCCATGAAAGCCATAACATGTTTTTCTCCCTACTGACAGCTTCAAAGCTCTCCAAGCGATAAAATATTTGAAAGATACGCATTTTGTATTTTATTGGTTTTGTATAGTAGCCTATGACACTGGCCAAGAAAGGAAACTGAAACCAAATCAAACAAATAGAGCAGAACAATAGACAAACATTGAAGGAAGGCAGACTCGATTATACGGGTCTGATTAATTAGGCTTGCTGTTATGTCAATTACAAGAACAAGGCTGCCATGTGAGAGAAGTTTGACCAAAGACTGACTTACAAATTGCGGTAACCTATTGTAACCGAGAACATGGGAAGTAAATGGCTATAAAATTCCCTTAACTGGATCCACACAGAAATATAACTTTAAAAAAAAAAAATTAATTTAGTTTAATTTCCATAAAGCAAGGGAAAAGTACAAATTACATCCCTCATATTTTTAAGTTGAAATGGCAGGTGCATAAAATGTGTATATATATACACACTTTAACTACACGTACTTCCACAAATAGTACATTGTTATCATCAGTTATTGGGGCTTTTTTTGCATAAGCTCTTGGGTCATCTCCATCTCTTCCTCCTCTTCATCATCTTCCTCCTCAGGTGGACCTCCTCTTCCTCCTCCTGAAGGTGGTTTCTTGGAAAGAGAAAGCAAATCTGCAGCCCCACCTACTACAGCACCTGCTGCTCCACCCACAGATGCCACGACTGCTGCCGCACCTGCAGACAGCCCAGCAGCACCTGACCAGGGAGAACGTGCAGAGGAGGAGACGATCTTGAAATCACCAAAAGACTATAGGCTAACATGTTCTTCAACATTTTTAGAATGACATGGAGATGAGGAAATGATTGAATGAATGATTTTTATGTTTGGGTAAACTATTCCTTTAAAATGGAATATGCACCCATTTCACCCACATGGCCTATTTGTTTTGTGATGGATTTTTTAATTAATCAACTTTAATTTAATCAACTAACATTTGTTTTTTCTTCCAAGAACGACCTTCATATGCTTTTAAATGTTTCCAAGCTCTTTGTGGAAAACTTGTGACTTTGAGAGTGAGTGTGAGTAACAAACAGGGTAAGTGAAACAGACAGATGACTAGTTCTCAAACTTTGTTATAAGTAATCACAAATACAGAGTTTGCTTGTGTCAGTGACAGAGGGAAAAGGTTGGGGCTTTTGAACCAGTTGAACCAATCATATTGAAGGTGACATGTTAGTCACTATAATCTTATTTATTGTCTCGATTCTATAAAAACTGTTGTATCCGTGTTATCTGGTGGGATTCTTAATGGAATTTGTCTGAGATCCTCCGGCCTTGCTTCTTGGGAGAGATTCCCTGAGAACTGCTCGGAAAGATCTCCTGGCAGTGATTAAAGCATTTAAAGGACATTTGCAGAAGTCTGTTTGTCGATTATTCCTGCGCAGGAAGTGAGCTAGTTTAGGGAAGCAAGTTAGTTAGAGTAAGAAACTCGGCCAGTTGTCGACTGAAGACGCAAGAGCTAGAGTATAAAGGTATTGGGTGTCGATTGGAGACGCCCCAGATAGTTAGATTAAGGGAAAAATCTACCACAATTTGAAATAAGGTTTGTTACATTTTTTTAATAAAAACAAGAATGATCTATTTTGATTTCACAGTGACAGTTTTCACAGTAGCCTACACTGAAAAAAAAAAAGAAAAAAAAAGTTGCTGTTTGAAATTAAGTACAATCAACAATCATGTTTAAGTAATTTCAAATTAAATTAAATTAAACTGACTTTAAAAAATTGGTTGAATCTTGTATAAAAATTGCTTAACTTATTTTGACAAGTTAAAGCAAATGTAAAAACATATCCCCATAACTTATTGTTTTATTATTTTCTTATTACTTTAAAGTGCATTTATTATAAATTATTTATACTTAAAAGTATTTTATGTGCCGTGTTAATCTTTAATCAAAATAGGTTCTCCTCCCTCTTGCAGAGATATCTCTTCTCTAATGACGTGCTTACTGGCGTGAGGGCAGGACAACCTGTCACTCACATGACATCACAGCAATAGCAAACCACAACCATCCCACAACTCCCAACATTTTTTCTTGGTCAAAAAGCCGTTTCATCTGGATATATGTCACAATATGGAAGAAAAGACTATCGCAACTTCCTTTAAACTTTTAATAAAAAAAATACCTGCTGACTGAAGGAGCGCAACCAAACTCCCCGCAGCCACTCCTCCCCCGTTGGCGATGGCTGCTGATGACATCATGCTGGCACCCAGAGAACCCGCTGCTATACCAGCAGAGGTGAACCCAGCCATGGTGAGCGCCACCGGAGCCAATACAACAGCACCAACTAATGGACATAAACAGCACTAACTATCTTCTGTAGGCTACAACTGATAGGAGTTCATTTGAAGAAACAACCCTCAGAACAACTTTACCTGCCCCAGTTGCGACCCCAATTATGGTGAAGAGTCCTGAAAAAGAATAAACCTGATGAAATCACTGCAGAATTTATTTATAACAGTCTGTAGGCGAGCCATTCCACCGAAAGGGTGACATTTCTGTCCCCAGGACATTATATGTATAAAATTGCATTAAAATTAACTCTAAAATTAATTTTATTATTAAGCAAAATGTCCTGCACATTAAGCTAACTACAAATTTAAAATGTATAATTAAAAACATAAATAAAAACTACAAAGAACACACACACACAAAAAAAAGCATTTTCTGCATGTCCTCACTCTCGATCTCTAAACTTACCATGAAATATAATGATTAAAGGTCCTGTTCTTCGTGATCCCATGTTTCAAACTTTAGTTAGTGTGTAACATTGTTGGAAGAGTATAGATAATATCTGTAAAATTATAAAGCTCAAAGTTCAATGCCAAGCGAGATATTTTATTTAACAGAAGACGCCTACAGCGAACGGCCGGTTTGGACTACATCCCTCTACTTCCTTCTTTAATGACGTCACTAGAACACAGTTTTTTGACTAACCTCCGCCCACAGGAATACAGGGGGCGTGGTCTTGTTGCGCTCCCACGGAGAAGAGGAATAGAGTTGCGTTTGTAGAGTGTGTTTGTCGCCATGTCGTCGGGACGCTGTTATTTTCATCCCGGAGTCCAATCACCTTTGTTTGGCCTTCCCAGGGACGCTGTACTTAGGCTACGTTTACACGTGGATGGCTATTTTCATAAACGGACATTTCTCCCCTCTTCGTTTTCAAAAATAACATCGTGCACACGAACCTGTGTATATGCTGTCAAGAGCATGCCAAACCTGTAGGTGGCAGTGTAACGAGAAGCTCAAGCCCACCTTAGCCAATCAGAATCCCGAAAATAGTCACATTCTGTGACGTCGCTGCCTAAAACTCCGTTTTTCTCTGTTTACATGCAAACGTGCAAACGAAGATTTTCAAAATCTCCACTCTGGCCGGAGTTTTTAGAAAGAATCGGTTTCATTGGCGAATCCTCCGTTTGCGTGTAAACGAAGGGTGCAAACGAAGGGAAATGTCTCCGTTTTTCAAAATAACCATGTACGTGTAAACGGGGCCTTAGAGATCAATGGTTACAATTTATGCGCATGCGTATGCATCTCCACGTTATGGTAAGAGGCGTGACCTTTCCGGGCAACGTGCGCTAAGCTGCTGTCGAATCACAACACAGGAACCGCTGGCACAATCAGAACTTGTTACGTATTTCTGAAGGAGGGACTTCATAGAACAAGGAATTAATCAGCCCGTTCTTAGGACAGTGAAAACAGCGGTATACAGATAAGTAAATTGTGTTAAAAATACTGTTTTTTTTACACGCGAAACATGAACACATGTTATAGGCCTATTGCACACTGTAAACACAATCAAAGCTTCAAAAACACACGAAAAACGGGACCTTTAAAATCCTTCAGAAATCTGACTTTATATCCTATCCAATCTATGCTTTAAAATGTCTTTTTTTCATGAGAAAAAAATATTTTATCTAATATTTTAGATAAAATACACATATTAGTCGTGTCCCCGGGTTTTACCCCAACACATCCCCCCCCTCTGAAAAACTTGGAATATTCCACAAGACACATTTTCAACAGGAAGTTGCATCATCTGGATCTTCTGAAGGCAATGGGAAGACCAAAGTAAATTCTCTCATTTTAATATCTGTATATTTGATGAAATTGTAAATATGACTGAGAAGGTCAATCTCAACATACTGTTACCTAAATTATTTCTTAGATTTTATTTGTTTATTTTAAAAATATGAACTTTTGGTAAGTCACTAGAATTTGCTCAGAGTTCTCATGCTATTAGCATGTATGCTATGTGGCCATATGCCATGTATTTGATAACTTTTTGCTTAAACTCAATCCTGTTACTTTCAGTCCTGTTACTTATGAAAAATAACAGGAGTGAGTTAAAGTAACAGGAGTGAGTAGAGTCCTCTGTTTTGTTGATTTAATACTGTAAATATTAGTTTATTTAATACTATTCACCTGAATTATGAGTTTTAAGGTTGCAATTACTTATATTGTAGACATTAGCATTAGTTTTACAATGTGAAAACCATATACTTCCAGGAAGCCAGTCCACCACGAAGTGACTTAAACGTTTTGTCTTTCTCATATTTTGTAGAAGATGGAGAAAACCCATACTATGCAGGTGCCAGAAACACCCACCTATGGCATATTGCAATGGAAGGAGCGAAACACACCCGCAACCCTCTCTTTTCTCCATTTTTTGTCTTAACTTCCCTCTCTCTCCCCTTCTTTCTCTTTCCACCTCCTTCGCTGTGAAGTACAACTAGAACATAGTACATCACTTCAACACAGAAACCTTATGCACATGTACCCTCTCTCATGCACACACATGGACACTCATTTCTGTTATGTTCATTCCTATTACCAAGTGTTCATTCCTGTTACTATTTTTTACATGTAACATGCATCCATCTTCTGCTTAGAAACCTTGAAAAAAAAAAAATTAATCAGGTTGCCTGAGATTGACCAATGCACATTTTGAATAGTTAAATATGTGTAGTATTAGATTCAATGTTGAACAAATATAAAAATACAATTTAATTTTGAAGAGTTACAACACGCAAATGTCACCCATTCGCTGGAATGGCCCAGGCCTACATGCCCTAAATTATTTTGGAATTCTTAAATGTTCAATTCAATTACCTACTACCTGACAAATAGGCCTAATGAATTTGAATAAGATTAGAGAGATAGGCTACTAAAAGTCAAAAAGCAACTTTTTGCTGATGTATCAAGCAAAACAGAGGAAGAATGTCGGTGTCAGTTATTTTGTAACAATCCTTTTGGGGAAATCTTATTTTTTAATTGTTCTTATTTCCTTAAAACGGATAGTTCCGGTTCTCGATTGATTCTTTCTAAACATGCATGCACATAAAACAAAATACAATAGACTAAAGTCCATTCTGATTGTTTGAGTCGCGTTCGAAGCCGTTTCCTATACAAACATTACAAATGTGCATGGGCAAAATATTAAAATATAGACTAGCCTAATATTAAACTACGGCTTCTTATATAGAATATTTGAAAAGTAGCTAAACAATATATCGTCTACTTTTCAAATATTAACGCTGATCACGCATTAAACCTATTTTACAACGATTTTGCAGTGTAGCCTAAGTAGGCCTACTTTATAGCCTATAAGAACACATTTCTCCTCTACAATCTCAAATAGCCTATAGGCTTAAGAACAACAAATATCTAAATATTACGATTTTATTTTCTGATTGAACATTTATGTTGTTAATTTTTAATTGTTACGCCATACATTTGAACATTACCGATTATCCTATTTCTAATTGAATGTCCTGCAAAAGGAGTTCATACCTCCTGCATTTTACACTTGCATAACATCTCATATTAATAAAAAAGCAAATGTTTGCGCTACTTACCGCGCTTCATGATTTAGAAGATTGTAGCACAAGAGTTTGTAACTTGGTAGCACCACAGCAATGGCTATATGCTGCAGACGGAATGACGAAAGTAAACCGAAACTGCTTGCTTGGAAATGACGTTTAGAGAGAGGGAGTAAAATCTTTCCGTGGCAGGGGCAGCTGCCACTGGCGCCTGTCACTCGACCTGCCACCGCTATACGCGCCTGTCACTCGACCTGCCGCGCCTGTCACTCGACCTGCCACCGCTATATGCGCCTGTCCCGCGACCTGCCACCGCTATACGCGAGGCCTGTCACTCGACCTGCCACCGCTATACGCGGCTGTCCCGCGACCTGCCACCGCTATACGTGCCTGTCACTCGACCTGCCACCGCTATACGCGCCTGTCCCGCGACCTGCCACCGCTATACGCGCCTGTCACTCGACCTGCCACCGCTATACGCGGCTGTCCCGCGACCTGCCACCGCTATACGCGCCTGTCACTCGACCTGCCACCGCTATACGCGCCTGTCCCGCGACCTGCCACCGCTATGGTATTATGCATTATGCACACCGCATGGTGTGCATTATGGTATTATGCACACCGCTATTATGCATCTGCCTTGCGTCCCATGAGCGTTAAATGCGCCTCTCACTCGAAGTCGAACCACTGTTTGTGCCTGTCACGTGACCCGAAGTTAGGCTACTGTTAAAAAAACAAAGATAACCTGGAAAACGCATCCCGATTTTGAATGTTTTTTTATTTTTATTAAAATCTAACACTGTTTAGGTTAGATTTGAAAAGCAGACAAGACATGCCAACATTGCTGGGAGTGTCAGACCAACTGCAACCAGCAATTAAACACTTTTTGGAGGATTTTGGGCAAATGGCTGAAAAATCAAACAGTAGCCTAACTTATGGTTAAATGGTAGCCTATATCATTTTCGACCAATAGGTGGCGCATTACGAAATCGATGTGATGTGGTCAGAGTGAGGTGACAATGACAAACCTTACCAGTGGCATTACAATAGGCAGATTTATTCAAAAGTTATCAACATTTTTGGAAAATATGTATAACTTTTGACCAGAAGGTGCACTGTCTTGAAATATTTTGAATATCCTTTGAATTACAAAATAGGCTACAATGAAATAGCTTGGCCGTGACTAACGTCTCAGTAGTCCAACATTAGCTAGTGCAAGTTTACCTTAAGATAGCATGCAGTGAGGTTGGCTTGATATAGCAATGATTATTATTACTATATTAATTATTATTATTATCATCAATATTATTATTGGTATTATTATTATTATTAATTTATTATTCACTGTAAAAAAAAAAAAAAAACGCAAAAAAACGGCAATTTTCTGGCAGCAGAGGCGCCAGAAAATTTCTGTTAAAAAACGGAAAAATACTGTAAAAAAAATTTACTATAAAAAAAATATTGTAATTTCTTCCCATTGTTTTTACGGAAAAAAACTGTATATTTAACATTGGATTTCAGTAATATGATATAATGTTAATTTACCGTCCTATTGAAGTATTAATATCTGTTTTGTACACTGATAACCACCAATCACAGCAGTGATGAGAGTCACATGATCAATCAAAGCTCAACACAAACAGTTCTTCCACAAGAAAGTTAATACTAATATAGAAGCTGCACAGTGTCCTTCACACAAACATTAAACACCATCATGGTAACACATGACATTTTAAAAATGCAATAAACATTAATTTAACAACATTAAATGTAACATAAACCCCTAATGTACATAACTGATTAGAAAAAAGAAGAAAACTATGAAGAAACAAACATAGTTATTTCAACAAAAATACATCAAATGTGAAGTGTCACAGGGAATTGTGGGAATGTCAATTTACGGTTTTTCACTGTAAATTATACAATGAGTTGTTTTTTCACTTTCAAAAACTGTAAATGTAACGGTATGTTACAGTAAAATTACATTAAATGTACCGTTAGATCTATCACAGTTATTTACCGTATATAGTACGGAAACTTTCTGTTAACCAATTAACAGTTTTTCACTGTAGCAGTTTTACAGTCTTTTACCGTTAAAATTACGATCATTTTTTACAGTGTTTATTAAGAAGTCTTATTTCGACATGATAAGTCGTTATTTCGACATAATATATTATTTCGACATAATATCTCGTTATTTC